>NC_068382.1:25835752-25865752 GCF_023724105.1 Carassius gibelio
CTCAAACACAAACATACAACCACCGACAGGAATGAAGGGAATCAGGTCAGTCTGAGGGGTTAGTATGTTCATTTAGGAGTTTTGGACACAGTGCCATGTTTTATTTTCATGCAAGTTTATCATTCCACAGCAAGCTGCATTACTCCTGCTTTCACCTGGACGTAGAATCAAGGCTCATGAAGATTCAGAACTAAATGAAGTGGAACAGAACCTTCAATACATCCATCATTTTCCTATAAAGTCTATATTTGCATCAGCTCCTGATGAAACACTACTGTCACTGACTTATTTTAAGAGGTGAATGTGACGTACATCTGGTTTTTGCGTCACGCATTTCTCACATTATGGAGTGAACACACAACAGAAATCGAGTTCCTTCTCGAGTAATTCAACATTAAAAGAGATGCCCTGTATGTCTGGATTTCTGCATGGATGACTTCTCTGCATAAAACTTGATTTGAATGATAGTGAGTCCTTGAGTAAGTGTTGGAAAGATGGATCTTCTTTTTGATGCTGTAAAATGTGGTATGCAACTTGAAAAATATAAATAAAATACACAGATCAGATTTTTAGTCTCCTCAGCCAAACATCTCACAGAAGCAGTTCAGGACGAATCAGAGAGCAAACAGTTCACTGAGGAATTGTGTGTGTGTGTGTATGTGTGTGTGTTTTCTCTGTTTAGTTCATATGCCATCACTGAAAACATGGCAAACTGTCTCCTCCATCCATGTTAGTCTGTTTTTCTACTTTTACTGCAGAACAGCTGATGAACAGAGTTAATCTATGAAGCCACATCAGTGTTTATATGCCTGTAAAGGTTTAGAGTGAAATCGTTGTACTCTTGGTCTCAAGCAGATAAATGCTATATTAAATGGCAGAAAAAGTACACAGACATCCTTCTCAATATAGCATTAATATTAGGAATACATCAATTACTGTTCCATCATGTATCATAATCAGCTGTGGCTGTTCACAGTTCTCAAGCAAACTGAAAACTTAGCCTGGTTAATGTTTATGTGTCAGGCTCATATGATCTATCCAATCAGAATTAAGAGTTTTATGTGTTTATCTGTATTAAAATGTAATATGATTTTACTTGCTTTCAGAGTGATCATAATTATGGGTTAAAGAGTTGGATGTTGAAAATGAAGAACCTCTGAAATTGTAATGACTGAGTAACTTCAGGATCTCTATAATTTCACAGATGGTTTCATCTTTCACAAAAGAAGGTTAAGTGAAAACTCTGAGTATGTTAACCCTGAAATGAGGGAAACTCTAGGTTTTCTGTTTCAGAATGGGAGATTTGTCAAACCCGAGAAAGCAGGGTAAATCAAGACCGTTTCTGAAAGAGAGCTAACTTATACTCAGAGTCAATTAGCATGGTAACTTACTCTATGAACCTAACCTGTTCAGGAGCAGGTTTTCTTCAATAAACCCAGTTTCTTTCGGTCTCCTCCACCTTTTTAAACACTTCATTAATGCACACTGGAAAAATGCTCTTCTTACTAAGTGTCCACCCCCCCCCCCCCCCAAGTACAAATATAAAAAAAAATAAAAATAAAGATTGATTTCTATATAAGAAAATGATATAAGATACTTAGTCTTGTTTCCTGGGGGATGGGGTCTAAATTAAGTGCATTTTACTTAAGTAAAATTATATTCCAGTGTGGTCATTGAAATAATCTTAATGCAAATGGAAACAAGATTATTCTAAGTGTCTATTACTAAGAGCAAATCTACTGTAGCTCCACCCTCCATCGACACATCAGGTTAAATACGAAACACGTGAATAACAGCTTTAATGGTGTAGACAGTAATGTTTTGGGCACGGAAAACTGTCTTGTAACGCGATTGATTGGGTTAGAGTCCGGCTTTTGCTGAGCTTGTTCTTCTCACTTTTCCCATCACATGTCACATTAGAATTTATTTTCAATAATAATGAACAAAATATTCTAAAAGTGGAAGTAAAGTGCCTAACGAGTGTTTAATAATGATACAACTATTTATAACTGTAACAAATATAATCATTTACAATCTGTTATAATTGCATCCTGTTAATGTATAACAATATAAGGTGCAAATGTATAACTAGCATCTAGTTATTATTTACATTTAGCCTGTTACAAAGAACTCCTACTTTTACATGGTAAATAGAATATATCACGATTTTCACTGTACATTTTTTCTGTAAATAGCATCTGGAGATACTTGCCCTTAGCCTACTGTAAATAGGATCTATCGATAAGAAAGTATGTTAATTCCACAGTGTAAATAGCCACCGCCGTATTTTTCTTACTCTATTGGCAAATCATTTGTAAAATAAGAAAAATGCACTTAAAATATTAATATTATTTTATTTATATATATATATATATATATTGCCCATAATATAAAATGATTAGCTATTAGTTCATTAATCTAACGTTCTGCCAGTTTTCACCTGTGATATTATAACAGTGATATAAGAATTACATTTGTGTCTGAAGTATGCAGACGGCTTTTGGGCGGGAGCTGTTGCCATGGTGAATCGTAACATCGGCGCTCTATTGATAAAGGTTTTTTATAGTTGTGGTGCACGCGCATAACTCAGAGTCATTAAATTTAGAGTTGATTAAACCAAGTCTCAGCTGTCCTGTAACCAAAAAACTCAAGTTTCCCATCTTACCCCCCTTTCACACCGCAAGCGCGAGCAGCGCGTCACTGCAGCAGCAGACTCTCGCGAGTATTCACACTGGAAGCGTATAATTACAGCATCAATCACAGCAGCGGCTGCAAAGCGTGTTCAAACCATTTCAGACAATGGATATAATTTTATTCAACATTTGTTTTTATAATAATACAACATACTTTCACCCAAAACGATTAATTAAAAATTTTAAATGGGTAAATTTTTGTATTAATTTTCTGTTCTGGCATAATTGTTAAAACACTAGACATTGGCATTGTTGTTAAAACTCTTGACATGCTTATTCTGTGCATTTTGAGCACGTTTTGTGTTAAATCACATTTATTTTGTCAATCAGAAGTGTGCTTTCACTTTAATTGAGCGTGAGCAGCACAGCAAAAAATAGACCGGACGCCGAACCCCCGCTGCACTGCTGTTCACGCGACGCTCCTGCTCCCGGTGTGAATGCACTCATTGATTAACATGGACGCCGAAAAAATTACGCGCTGCTCGCGCTTGCGGTGTGAAAAGGGGGTAAGTCAACTCAGATTTCAAGTTTAAACTCAGAGTGGGTTGAACCTCCTTAGTTAAACGGGCCCCAGGAATGAAAATTCGGTCCTAATGTTTCAAAATACAGCTACTTTGTTTGAATCTTCCCTCATATGTGCTTAAGTGTAACATATGTTCTACATAGTGTTTATTTTAACTGGGGGAAAAAACTATTCTATTCACACCGACTTTAACGTGATTGAGACTTCAGCAGTGGAAAGCAGTATCTGCAGGGAAGCGTGTGTGTGTGTGTTTCTCCTACAGCCGTCAGAGCATGATCATGATCACATGATCACACAAACACACACATGATGACCGTCATCTGCTCCAGAGGCTACTGACAATGACTTATCAATGCGGTTTAAGTGCTTTGACAGTCAGACACCTACAATCACAACACAATATTACTTTTTAAAGTTGCACCTGCAGTAGTGCTGATGTTCCCATCCGCTGCCAGCCGCCTGCTCTCAGGATTTAATCAGCATCAGAATACAGATGGTGACACAAGGATTATTCACTAATCTCACGGTCATCTGCTGCTGTTCAGAGCACAAATAAAACAGGAATGTCTGTCGATGGACAGATACTATCATAACAGCAGAACACTAACATCATGGACGTGCATGAAAATCAACTCTAATCAAAGACCCTATAATCAATGTGTGAAATCATCAGACAACACAAAGTTCAACTAAACACTCAAAGATAACAGAGAAACAGCAAGATAACAGAACGTGAGGAATTTTTGAAAGCACATCTGAATTTAAATCTGTCTCGAGGAGGATTCAACACATTTCTGCTCTAAAGTTCACTGTCTTCAGCTTTTACAGTGTCAAAGCTAAAAATATTAATGTGTAATGTTGTTAAAATATCATAGAAATTGTGCTTAATGTCTGTTCTACAGCAATAAACTGTACAATTAAGATCTATTATTATTATTATTATTAAAAAGTTTATTGAACCATGAGCCCCAAACAGCAAGAACACGAGAATCACAAGCGTTTTCTGGGCAATAACTCATTTCTAAAATAAATATACAAAAGTGTTTGTTACACCAACTGTTGAACTCAGTAATGTGTCACATTAACATTTCTGTTTAAGATGAAATTCATCTGAAATCAATCCAAAGTTTTTCTGATTTTAAACATAAGTTCAAAATAATCGAGTGAAACTTTATTTAGCTATTTTTTATTCTCCAGTCAGTGTCATGTCTTCTGATCTCCTTCAGGCTACTTCCTTCTGTTTCCGCCGCCGTTGGCTAGAATCATCACCAGTCGCATGAAGATGTTGAGCGTGTCCATGTAAATGCCCATACACCTGGAAGAGCAGGAGCACAGCGATGTTAACAGTCTTATTGGGCCTCGATTATCAATCTAACGTAGAAACAAGTGGAGATTCGTGAACATAAATCAATTTACGACAGAGTTCAAGTGTGATTTATGAAACATTAATATGCTGCCAGTCTCATCGTATGAACGATCGCTTGTGATAAATGTGGCACCAGAAAACAATCGTCATTTAAATATCACGCGTGAACATTTTTGTTTGGTTGACTGCAGTCAGGCACCGCTAGAACTAAAGTTGTTTGTGTGTGCGATCAGATGGATTAAATCAAATAAAGATCTAAAGAAAAGAAATAAAAAGCATTAAGAGTGTCAAAAATGAGTGTAACCTATACTTGTTGCACAATGTTTGTTCTTCCTTTTGTTAATCTGTTAATTATGGCCTATTATATATTTTCTGTAGTCTTATTTATTTTATTCCTTCCAGATAATTAATTTCTTCTTTCACAGAAGTGCTGCAGGTATGTGATGTGATGATTGAATCCTCATTGTCTTATTTATACTCGTACTCATTTATATTATATTTAAACTGCTATTCATGCATTTGAAGCTAAAGCCCTATACCCCCCCCACCCAAAAAAAAAACCCATTCTTATCTTACTGTTTAACGATTGACTAACAAGCTGAAAATGCTGTAATTTTACAGTTCTCCACAGTATTTACTATGCTGCGTACAAGTTCAGGGAACTCAAGAACTTGCGTACACGAGCTGAGAGCGGACGGGAGATTTGATGCTAACCACTGCTCACGTACTGATGAATTCCATGTTTTGTGCTGAAATGACCTAATGTTTTATTTTCGTTTGTTTCATAAATGAGGCCCATTGTTTGTCGGCTGGTGCACTTTTTAATGACAGAACGATTGAATTAAATGAAACAAACATTACAAATACACAAAGCTGACTCTTGAATCTAAAATAAAGTATTAATGTGAAGTAATACAAATGTTTGCTGCCTCTTGCCCACAGAGAACACTTACGCATTAATGGGGTCATATTTCTGAACTCCGTAAAGAGGGTGTGTCTCGGCACGCTTGATGACTTTCTGTGTGTCATACAGCAGAAACAAGCTGAACAGGACCAGACCTCCATAAACCGCCACAGAGTACAGGCCGGCCCCGAAAGCCGAGGTGGGGGGCAGAAACATGGATCCTTTAGAGCGGAGAGGACAGAACACACTCCTGTAAAGTCTGTGAGATTAAACAGAAACACAATCTGCATCGGACTGTAAATGCTTCTCACCCAGAGACGAGGCGAACACCACGCCGAAGCCCACGGCCAGCGGGCCGCCCATGCTCAGGAACTTCTCACTCGGGGCACACATGGCCACCGTCGACAGACCACCCACAATGCCTGCTGTGTACCAGGCTGCTCGAACCATCAGTGGGCCGCCCAGCAGAGTTAACGGAGCAATGACGGCACCCATCACACCTGCACACAGGGAACACCAGAGCTCTGCTTGTCTGTCCACACAGGACTCATAACTTCATGTGAGAGCTGTATCTGTCTTTGGAAATGTTCTGCAGTGCTCAACCATAGGAAAACATGCCCAGCAGAACCAGAAACACAGCCTGCAGTGCCCTCTAGAGGTCAGTTAAAGCAGCACTTTACCTGCGTGTAGAGCCCAGGCCAGGTGTTTCGGCATCGGACTGTGTTCATACGAGATCGATCTCACCAGCATCCCGGCGCCGATCATAGCAGCAAAGGTAGCACCGATAGCCTGTGGTTGATTGGGTTATCACAGCATTAAATATCAATGTGAATATTAAACTGTAAGCTCAATCATAACTATAATCACTATGTAGATGCCTCACAATATGTTCTACCACTAAGATTTGTTATGAAGAGTGTATTTAAAGGGTGATGAATAAAAAGCTCTATGATCGTGTGTGTACCAGCCAGGATCCCCTCATCATGAGTCCCATGAGCGCCGGTGTCCTGCTGACCGCGACGGCCGAGAGCCCCGTCAGACCCACGCTGCCCGCAAAATACAGGTATGTGGAGTGAATCCTGTCCTTCACATACTGCGGCCAGATCCTGCAAACACACAGCTTCAGTCTGCATCAAGCAAAACATGTTCCTGAAATGACTTCAGATGACAGAATATCAGCTATGAAAGCTTTCAGTTCATTCAGTCCAGCTCACAGCTGAGCTGATGGTAACGGATCTCATCAATGACATTTCTGGACCATGAAACAGTTCTTTTAAATCTCTACATCATAAAATGAGAAGTAAAACGTGTCAGCCTTCCTGTAGTTCCCTGACCTGAACTCTGGGATGCTAACTCAACAGAAGCTGCTGAAGAGATGAGAAAATGACTGCTTTGTAGTCGATCGGATAAGAAGAAGAAACCTCTATTTAATTGAAAGTGTTTGAATGTGAAGGTGATTCTTACACTGCTTTCTCGATGGCTCCCATCTCATTGGACATCCCTAAACCGTAATAACACAGAGCTCCGAGTCCGACGGCTGCGCCTCCAGCGAGGACGATCCGGCCCATGCTGTCGACTGCAGAGAAGAGCATCACAAACATCATCGCTCTTAGGCCGTGTTTAAAAGAGGCCCTAAACATCAATCTTCTACTTCTGAGTTTGAAACATTAGAGATTAAAAAATGCATTTGTTCAGACATTCTCATCCAGCTCAGGTGATCCGATCACAAGCAGCTGATACAGCTGTGAACAGGGTCTAAAACATTTTGGACTGATCACTTTCAAAGAAGTTAGAAGTTAAGACTAACATTTTCCCTCCATAATCCAAAGACAAACAGAACATGTGCATTTGTCCCGATCCGTCCAGCAAGTATCCTGGACAAGAGGTTTGGAAAATGGATGGACCAACATTTTACTAAGTGTCTGGCAGTCATTTCCCTTCATGCTTTTATTTTTTTGGTAAATGCTGTAGCCAGAGTATTTTAGCACAGTATTTCTAACCTGCACGCAGAACTCACTCATCTCAAACGAGCCTAATATAGGTGACCATATTTAAGTTTTCCAAAAATAGGTAATGTCTGTATAAAAAGAGGAGCTATGGTCACTGCTGAATGACTGTTGATCAGACACGTGGTACAGAGAACATCAGCATGTCACAGCGGTGTGATCGCATCACACAGAGAAAACAATATTTATAAAAGCACATATTAAAAAGATTCACTTTTAATGGCTGTGTTTGTAGCAGGTTCAAAGGCTGCTTCTTGAACTTGTTCTTTGGAAGTCTTGCTCCGGCGGAATCCCAGTCTAGTCCTGGTGGAGTAACCCTGGTTGAAAACAAACAAAATACAACACAAAACATAAACAAAACACACACACAGTACTGGCGCTCTAGTGCTAGTTCTAAGCAATCCAGCAGGTGCAGAGCGGCTCTTATGAAGGTACCTGCTGTGGTCTGATCAGGACTGGACTGGTCTTCTTCAGGCCCCCAGGAGCCGGACTCAGGGCCGAGCGGAGCCCCAGTGCGGGGACACTCCGCAGACACCACAGCCGTGAGACCCACATCACTCAACACTGCTGGGAAAACAGTACGGCAAAGATGTTTCACATTCGCGTGAAGCAGAGCGAATACAGCAGAGGATGTTCAGTTCTATGAAAGTTTATTTTGCCTAAATACGAGTCCAGCGACGCAGATTAAGCCCGTAAATCGCCATTTACACTTTATGCATTGTAAAACATTTTTCTTAGAAGTAAAACTTACCCGCTGGTTTGTTACCTAATTTCACCTTTGCGATGCTTCTTTACCACTGACGCAACGTGCAGTAAACACCTTCTTGAAGGTTCCTGGTGTGACGTCACAGGCCGGCGAAAGCCGCGCAATGCACTATGGGTCTTGTAGTTTGGACTTCAGCTTGTCTTCTTCTTCTTCTTCTTCTTGGTTTTTAACGGCGGCTGGCAACCAGCGTAATTAGGTGCATTACCGCCACCTTCTGCTCCGGAGTGTGGAACAGAGCGTTACATTCTACTCATTAATCCTGTCCTTTTAAGAAATTCAAAGAAAGCTTTGCTATTTATTTTACTTGCCCATTTTATTAAAGATTTAAAATGTACCACCTGAATTCCATTCTTCTTGATTTCAACTATCATACTACTTCTTTCTTCCTCATATTTCTTACATTCAAGAATTGCATGAGTTACTGTTTCTTCTACTTTGCATTCATCACATAGTCCATTTGGATGCTTCCCTAATATTCTGAGTGTACTATTGAGATTGGAATGTCCCAGCAATATTCTATTATATACAACCTCTTCTTTCCTTGTTTTACCAATATGTCTTATTTTTTACTTACTTTGTTAATTAAATTGTAGAGAAATCTACCCTTTTCGTTGTTGTCCCACTTTATTTGCCATTCTGCAATAACCTTTTTCCAGATTAAAACCTTAATTTCAGACTTGCTTAGAGGAACTTGTAATTCTATTTCTTCTCTCTGCAAGGCTTGTTTTGCTAACTTATCTACGTCCTCATTTCCCTTTATACCTATGTGTGATGGAACCCAAATAAAACTAATTAAAATATCATTCTGAACCAATCTAGAATATATCTGTAAAATACTAAAAAGAATATCTTGATGACTGGATTTAAAAGACCTTAGACTCTTTAAAACTGAGAGTGAATCAGAACAAATTAAAACCTTTTCAGGTTTATAATCTTCTACCCACTGCAAGGACAAAAGTATTGCTATCATTTCAACAGTATATACTGCCAAATGATTGGATGTTCACTTTATACAACTCATTGTCCATTCTGGAACTAAAAAGGCAGCTCCAGTTGTCTCACGCTCTGGATCTTTTGAGCCATCTGTAAATATTTGCAGGTATTGAGGATATTGTGTTCTAAAGTGTACAGAGAATGCTGAAGACATGTCTACTTCTCTTTCTGCTTTTTTAATTTCCAACAGATGTAAATCTATATTTTGGGAGTTGTATTACTCCATGGTTCATTTTCAGGAATCACCACTGTTGGGCTCATCTTAAACCGATTTACCTCCATTTCTTCTACATACACTTTACTACTCCATCCAAAACTTTTTCTACACAATTTATTTTGTTCCCAACAATTCATTAAAACCATTTTTGTAGGATGATCTTCTTTATGACCTTTGAGGTTAGCCCAGTAATTGATCATTAATTGTTTCCTTCTCATTTCCAGAGGAATCTCTCCTACCAGGACTTGTAAAGAAGGAATGGGTGTTGTTTTTACCGCTCCACAACACTGTCTCATAGCTTGTGCTTGTATTTTATCCAATTTTTCCAACAGGGTTTTTGAAGCTGAACAATATACCACACTGCCATAATCAAACACAGATCTGATCATTGCCACATAAATAGTTTTTATTGATGAAAAACTTGCCCCCCATGCCACTCCACTTACACATCTCATGATGTTTAATACCTTCTGACATTTTTCAATAACTTTGTTTATATGCTCCACCCATGTAAGTTTTGTATCAAAATAAATACCTAAAAATTTAAAAACATTAACTCTCTCTAAGGACCTCCCGTACATCTTCAAATTTATCTCTGGTATATTTCTTTTCCTAGAGAAAATTATAGTCTTAGTCTTTTCTACTGAAAATTTAAATCCCCAATCATATGCCCATTCTTCTACCTTTCTAATTACTTCTTGCATCCTTCCATTAATATACAAAATATTTCTTCCCCTTTTCCATAGAGCTCCATCATCAGCAAAAAGAGATCGACCTACATCTAGCTGTACTTGATTAAAAACATCATTAATCATTATGGAAAAAATTAATGGACTTATAACACTCCCTTGTGGAGTTCCATTTTCTATCTCACATCTGTTTGAAAATTCATTGCCAATTCTTACCTGTATACTTCTGTGCGCCATAAAATCTTTAATCCAACTGTAAATTCTTCCACCTATATTCATCATTTTCAATTTTATCAAAAGTCCCTCCCTCCACATCATATCATATGCTTTCTCAACATCGAAAAATACTGCAATTATTGATTCCTTATTTACCTGAGCTTTTCTAATTTCATTTTCCAAACATACAACAGGGTCCATTGTTCCTCTTCCTTTTCTAAAACCACTTTGATACTTAGTTAATATTCCTCTCTTTTCCAATAAATATGTCAAACGGTCTGTAACCATCCTTTCCATTAATTTACATATATTCGAAGTAAGAGCTATTGGCCTATAATTAGCTGGTTTAGAAGGATCTTTGCCATGCTTTCTTATTGGAATTATTATAGCTTCTTTCCAAGCATTTGGTAACCTTCCTTCCTCCCATACTCTATTATACAAGTCTAAAATTTTTTCATTGCTCCATCTTTAAGATGTTTCAACATTATATTTGTGATCTGATCTTTTCCTGGAGACGACCGTGTATTATTTAAATTACTAATGGCTCTTTTCAGTTCATCTAGGGTAAACAGGAGGTTAACTGACTGAACTTCTGTTGCCCCATTTCTTTCTAGTTCTTCTAGATGTTGTCTCTTTTTTATTTCCCTCCTCCTCCTTCCTTCCTCACTCAGATTCCCTGACCCATGGATCTGTACAAATGTTTTTACCAACATTTCTGCTTTGTCTTTGTCTGTTACTGCAATTTCCCTTTCTGCTTCTAATACTGGATATCCACACTCTCTTTTATTGCCTCCCATTCTTTTTATCATACTCCACACGTCACCCACTGGCGTAGTTCTCCCAATCTCACTACAAAAGCTTTGCCAGCTATTTCTTTTAGCTTGCCTTATAGTTCTTCTTACCACTGCTTGAGCTTTCTTGTATAATATTAAATGATTATAATTATGCATTCTCTTAAGAAGTTTAAAAGCCTTATTTCTAGCTCTAACGGCTTTACCACACTCATCTGTCCACCATGGAACCGCTTTCCTTGTCATTTTTCCTTTACTTTTTGGGATTGTTTCCGACGCTGCTTCAAGCAGTATGGTACAAATGTTATTATTTAAGTTGTTAATTTCTTGCTTTGATTCAATTACTTCTAATCTTTCCTCACAAATTTCTTCAAATTTAGCCCAGTTTGCTTTTTCAAATACCCATCTTCCTCTTCCTTGCGCTGATGTTCTCTCCATCTCTATATCCAAAGTTGTAAATATTGGATAATGATCACTCCCAATGCTAGATTCCTCCCAAACCTCCCAATTACACTTACTAGCTAAATTATTAGAAACCAATGTCAAATCCAACACAGCCTCCATCCCCGTACGAGGATCTATCCTTGTACCCCTGCCATCATTTAAACAAACCAGCTCTCTTTCCTCTATTAATTCCTCCACCACTTGTCCATTAGCGTTTATAAGTTTCCCTCCCCATAATGTATTGTGTGCATTTAAATCCCCACACCATATTACTCTACCACTATCTTGTCCATGCACTTCCTTCAATTTATCTAAAACCAGATTTTTACATGGATTATAATAGTTTATAATAACTATTTCCTGTCCTATCCCCCATACCCCCACAGAAATATATTCTTGGTCTCTCCCTTTTCCCAGCACCCTATGTTGTATTCCTTGTTTAATAAATGTTGCACACCCTCCACCATTCCCTTCTTCCCTATCTTGACGTACTACATTATATCCCTGTAAAACATATTCCAAACGGCATTTCAACCAAGTTTCCTGAACACAAATTACATCCGGTTTTATATACAATTCCTCAATAAACTGCTTGAACTCCTGACCATTTGCTATCAAGGATCTAGCATTCCACTGACAAACCCTCATAGATATGTATTACCCATTTGTATCCTGACTTGACCTTATCTGAAGTTCATCCCTAACTTCTTCCCAGGTCAAGCCCACCAATCCAAGATGACGTATTGCAGCTATTACAACTACCTGTATTTTTTGAGTTTTTGATTCAATCCCTGCTGTACCATTAATAACTCCAGCAATAAATGTCACAAATTTTTTCTTTTCAATAATCATATAATCTTCTGAAACATCTTTATTTCTTCTAACTGCATCCCCTGGCTGATCACTTTGCTTTGTATTTTGGTCTCTAACCAGTTTTGCTGCCTCAGCATAAGTTATCTTCTCCTCCACTCTCCTTTTCTGAATCACCATCTCCCTCTTTAACACTTCACATCCTCTAAAGGCAGCACTGTGACCCTCACCACAATTACAACACTTTGGTTTTACTCCCTCCTCACACTTGCCATATTCATGATTTCCTCCACATCGTGCACATCTACACTTTTCTCTACATCTTGTAGCAACATGTCCAAATCTTTGGCAATTAAAACATCTCACTGGCCCCGGTATAAACTCTCTTACTATATAACTCATTACCCCCAACATAACTCTTTTTGGAATTCCCTCCCCTTGGAATTCTATCACTACTGTTTCAGTGTCTTTCCTAACCCCTTCAACAACTGACTTTAGCCTATGCGCATTCACTACTTTTCCTCCTTTTACATTACCTTTAAATTCTTCCATACTTATGTTAAGAGGAACACCGAAAATAATCCCTTTTTGACCACTAGCTTTACTTATAGTTCCAACTTTGTTTGTGCTGACAACTTTAATCCCTCCTACTTCTTTTACTTTGAGAGCTTTGTTTGCCTGTTCTTCATTATTACATCCAACTAGCAAATTTCCATCAGAAAGTACTTTAGCAAACTCAACATTTCCGATGTCCCTATTTATGATCTTTGTCAGTTTTAGCGGATTAATTTTGCTTACCCCTAACTGTTCCCCAAATCTCACAATGCACTTAATGCTATCCCTACTCCTTTCGTCAGATTCTTCAACATCACTCCTTTTCTTCCGTTTTTCTCCTCTACTATTTCTAACTTCACTCCACCGGTTCCCTAAATATCCACCATTTTCCTCTTCGCTTCCTACATCCATACTTCCTTCACTATCCCCCCACTCAAACCTCTCTGTTCCATTCGCGGAGCAGTTGTGCCTTGCCGCCGATCCTTTCCGTCCACCTGCTGAGGTTTCCGCCATGTTCCGTGTCGAAGCCACCGGAAACTGTTCCCCGGTCACCGATCTAGTCCTCCGACTTCAGCTTGTGCAAGCGTTCTACGTTTTTACCTTTTAGCTTGTGTTTATTCCAGTGGTTTATTCTATGTTTTTATTAATTATTAGTCACAAACTAGAACAATAAGACTAAAGAATACAGATGCTGTTAAGACTGAACCAGAATTATTTCGAATACCTGATTCTGAATACCTAATATTATAACAAAATCTTTGTTTTGATAGTTTGATTTAAACAGCCATATCATTCAAACATAGTTTACAAAAGTTATTTGTAAAAGTTATATCCCATTTTAATCTAAATAACATGCTTCAAACAGACTATTGGGCTTTATATAATTTAATGCTATTGAATTATTCTAACGAACATTCCAATATTCCAATAGGCCTATGCTTTGAAACAATGAGTAAATTAGTTTGGTATTAGAAAAAGGTTAGGGGAATGGGCTAGACTTTTGTGCTATTTTGGTGCTCCTGTAAGAAGGTAATAAAATAATAAGTAGTGTTTGTTAGAATGTGGCTTTTATTTTTATTTGAATGTATTTTTATAGAACAGAACATGGGGAATGGTGGTGTAGAAATGCAGTCAACATAAGAAAATTAAAGCTGCTGTTTACTTTACAAAAACAAAGCAAGGCAAGTCAGACATCTGGAAACAATTCTCATTTGTCACTGAAAAAAATGTGTTTTATTTTGAGTATTCCCAGCTGAGCATGAGCGGATCTGAGCGCCTTTCTGAAGACTCCGCCCCGCTCGCTCAACCCAGTCCATAATCCAAGCACTTTTTAAGTGCATTTTATCATGTGTGCTTTTGACAGGCTATTTATCAGCATGCATTATTTAAAACAATTATCCAAGAATTTCGACAAACACACACACACACACACACACATTATATATATTGTATTATTATTATTTTTTTGCAATAGCCTCTTAAGCAAGCTTTTGTGAATGTAAAATCTGTGAGATTTTTTTAAGTATTCTATTTTGTTTTATTTATTTTGTTTTGTATTTATTTTGTTAAAATTATATCTAGCGTATTTTGAAAGTTCTCTGTGTTTATTTATTTATTTAGACTAATGGTAAAGTTATTTACTAGTTAATCGTTTGGTGCATGTATGCAGTAGGCCTAGTCTGTGTTTAAACACTGAGATGCCACTAGTTGCGATTATGTTGTAACGCTTAATGTCTTTGGGTAATTTTTTTAATTAGGTTTAATGTTTTTGTCATGTGTGGTGCTTTGGTTTAGCATTAGTTACTTCATATTATTTAAATGCAATCATGTTTAAAATCTGTTATTCTGGATGTTAACTTGAACAAATATTTAGTCTGAGTACCTATATGTGTAAATTTTTACACAAGATCTGAAAAAAAAGTGTGGGCGGGAGTGGACAAAAAAATTTAACAAGCAGAAGACGATGCAGATCATGTGGACTTCAGGTGGACTAGGAGTCAAGTCAAGTCACCTATATTTATGTAGCGCTTTAAACAAAATACATTGCTTATTGAGAAACCAGGCTCAGTCAAGGGTCAGTTCTCCTCTGACCAGACAAAACCAGCAGGTCAATTCCAGGCTGCAGCAAAGTCAGATTGTGCAGAAGAATCATCTGTTTCCTGTGGTCTTGTCCTGGTGCTCCTCTGAGACAAGGTCTTTACAGGGGATCTGTATCTGGGGCCTAGTTGTCCTGGTCTCCGCTGTCTTTCAGGGATGTAGAGGTCCTTTCTAGGTGCTGATCCACCATCTGGTCTGGATACGTACTGGATCTGGTGGCTACGGTGACCTCGGAATATATTTTTGAGATGGAAAAATGCAGTTTTACAAATGCTAGAAACGTGGCTTTCTAAGGAAAGATTGCGATCAAATAGCACACCTAGGTTCCTAACTGATGACTAAGAATTGACAGAGCAGCCATCAAGTCTTAGACAGTGTTCTAGGTTATTACAAGCAGAGTTTTTAGGTCCTATAATTAACACCTCTGTTTTTTTCAGAATTTAACAGTAAGAAATTACTCTTCTAGTTTTTATATCGACTATGCATTCAATTAGTTTTTCAAATTAGTGTGTTTCACCTGGCTGCGAAGAAATATAGAGCTGAGTATCATCAACATAACAGTGAAAGCTAACACCATGTTTCCTGATGATATCTCCCAAGGGTAACATATAAAGCGTGAAGAGTAGCTGCCCTAGTGTCTAACGCAGCACTAAGATCCAATAGAACTAAGAGAGAGAGATACACGCACGATCAGATGATAAGAGCAGGTGATTTGTAACTCTAAGGAGAGCAAACTCAGCACTATGATAGGGTCTTAAATCCTGACTGTAAATCCTCACAGATACCATTTTTTTCTAAGATGGAATATAATTGTGAGGATGCTACCTTTTATAATATCTTGGACAGAAAAGAGAGATTTGAGATTGTGCTATAATTAACTAGTTCTTCGTGGTCAAGTTGTGGTTTATTGATGAGAGGCTTAATAACAGCCAGTTTGAAGGTTTTGGGGACATATCCTACTGACAATGAGGAATTAATAATAGTCAGAAGAGGATCTGTAACTTCTGGAAGCACCTCTTTGAGGAGCTTAGATGGTATAGGGCATTGGTCTCAAGCTCAATTCCTCTGGAGCCATAGCTCCAAGGTCTTCAGGATAACTAGAAACTTCCATGCAGGTGTGATTTTTGAGCTGGTTGGAGTGAAACTCTGAAGAGCTGTGGCCATCCAGGAATTGGGGTTATGTTGGTTTTCTTCTAAAAGAGAAGAAAAGTAATTGGATCTAGTAGTAATTCTTTTCTGTAGGATAGGTTACTTTCCTGCCAAGCAATACGATAGCACTAATAGAGAAATACAACCACGATCAGATGATAAGAGCAATAAATTCCTTTCAATAGAATCTAAACAACCTCATTACTAATGACTGCTGTAAGTTGAAAACTCATATTAATATTTAAACAACGTCGAGTGCAACCATGCAATTGTGGATCTGGTCAAGCTCGATTAGAAAAGTTTATAAGATACACACTTGGGGTTGATCATCCAAGGGAGTAGGCCTCAGCATGAGAGTGTAGAGTGTTTAAAGGCAGAAAAACTATAATCCTAAGGTACACAACCGAAGATGTTGTCTTGAAAGTTTCCCTCAATCTAGCTGATTTGAGGTAGCAGGAAAGAAAAATGTGGGGAATCACACTTCTAACAGACATCCCTCCGAGAAGTTTATACTCATTATATGCTTCTCCAAATATGTTTGACAAGACAATAATAGTGGTCTCACGATATTTTTCAATAATGAACAGCTGTATTTAATGTATAAAATCAGGTTAAAAACCTTTAATACATTACTATTGAAGACTATATGGTAACCCTAACCTAACCCTAACCCTAACCCTAACCAAACCCCTTCACTACCCCTAACCTTACCCCTTCACTAACCCTAATCCTACCCCTTCACTTCACCTAACCCTACCCCTTCACTACCCCTAACCCTACCCCTTCACTAACCCTAACCCTACCCCTTCAATACCCCTAATCCTAATCCTACCCCTTCACTTCACCTAACCCTACCCTTCACTACCCCTAACCCTAACCCTGGCCAGAGCAACGGTGGAGGTGGAGGGGATCATGGAGGGGAATCGAAAGGGGACCAGGAGGGAAGGAGAAAGAAGGGGAAGGGTCACGGCAGGGGCATTGCCAGCAGGAGCAGCCCGGAACATCACCAAGGACCTGTAAGGTCCGGGTGAGAGGGGAGGAGGGGCAGGTAGTTGCAGCGGTAGAGGAGCCTCCGAGGGGGAGGCGGAGGAAGGATACCCCGGAAAAGAGGCAGGTCCAGGTTGTAGGGGAGCAGGAACCGAGGGATCATGAGGCGGAGTGGGAGCAAATTCAAGAAGAGATGGACTGGTTCTGGACCCCGGAACCGGGGCTGGTTGGTCCGGGGGACCAAGCAGAACCGAAGGCTGGAGGTCAGTCAGCAAAGGAGAAGGAGCCAGCAGCCCAAAAAGATCCAGAGGCCCCGAAGGAGCAGGGGGTGGGGGGCGGGAACCCCGGGCCAGGGGGTTTAAGTTTGCACCTACGGCATGATCGTCATGGGGGTAGGCAGTCTAATTGGAGTTTGGCCCCCAGCAGGCCATTGGTCATCCTGGGGGATTCGAATGTGGGAAGGTTCGTGCCCGTGGAGGACGATAGAGTTGAGGTGCATTGTTACCCGGGAGGGAACCTGGCCCAGGCCTTGAATGTGGTCAGGCGTGGGACCCCTGTGTCGGATCAGGTCAGGAAGGTGGTCCTGGCGTTCGGACTAAATGATCGGGAGGATGGGAACCGGGCCTCAATAAAAAAGGCCATCCAGCGGCTGCTGGAAGCGGCTGGATCGACATTCCCGGGGGCCCGGGTGTATATCCCAGAGATCAATTTTAACCGGGGATTACCGAGGAGGCAGGTGGAGAACCTGCAGATGATTAATAAGTGCATTGAGGAGGTGGGCCGGGGGATCCCACTGCTAGCTAGGGAGAGATTCAACACTGAAGGGGACAAGATTCATTGGAGGGAGCGAACGGAGACGGCCATGTTCCGGCATTGGCTGGAACATATCGCATCTGATTAGAAAGTGGAATTCTTGGTCAGAGAGAATTTTCTTTTCCTTCTTCGGGTTTTGATTTGATTCATGGAGTGTCTTGGTTTTGTGTATATTGATTTAAGAATTTTGGTCCAAGGAAAGGACTTTTTTTGTTGGTTATTGTGAAATTAAAATTTCCCGGGGGGAAAAAACGAAAAAATAAAAAATTGGCAAGGGATGCGATGATGTTCCAGGCAACAGAACAAAATTTGATTTTTGTGACAATCCTGGGTTCTGATGCTCCCTATATACAGTTAATAAGGAACTTGATAAGAGATGTAACCCTCAGTTATTTTAAACAGGTAGGACCTCGTGGTAGGGGAGGTGTGAATTAGCCCCAAGCTGAACTTAGCTTAAACGGTTGAACGTAAGGTGAGAGTTAGCCCTGAACCCACCCACACCCTAACCTTAACCCTCATAGGATGATGGGCGGGAATAGCCCTAAATTTAACCCCACCCTAAACTTAACCCCCACAGGATGATGGGCAGGAGACAGCCCTGTTCTTACCTCCACCTTAACCTTAACCCTCATAGTATGATGGGGGGAGTAGCCCTGGGCCTGCCTCTGCGCTGACCTTGGCCCTCGTATGATGCTGGGCGGGAACAGCCCTAAAACTGATCAGCACTCTAATTTGAACCCTGGTGGTGGGGATGGCGGGAGGCGTCCCTGATCTAGCCCACACTCTAACCCTAGATCGAGGGGCGGGAATTGGTCCTGAACTCACCCACACCTTAACCTTAACCCTCGTAGGAGGGCATTTTTAACTTTAACCTGGGTAAAGGGGAGGACAGGAGGTAGCCCTGGGGGTGATTGACACTCTAATTTTAGTCTTGGTAAGAGATAGGGGAGGAACAACCCTAAACATTATTAAAAAGAAAGGGCAGGGAAGGGTCCTTAGGCGGTGTGGGGAGAGGACTCGTGTAAGCCTGGATGGCTTGGTGGTAGAGTGATGGCCTTTGGTGTAGGGGACCGGGGTTCGAGTCCCGCTCGGAGCAGGTTTTCTTGGGGGCTGGTCAGTTGATCCGCTGGTGGTTGGGTCCGAAGGTGATAAAAAGAACGAGGTGGTATCAATACGGGAGAATCGAGCGAAGGGACTGGTTGTTTGGTGGTAACCTTTATGGTCTTGGGTTGCGGAGTCGCCACGGGCGAGGTGACTAGGGCATTAACCCTAATAGGATGAGGGGCAGGAATAGCCCTGAACTTAACCCCACCCTAAACTTAACCCTCATAGGGTGATGGGCGGGGATAGCCCTGAGCTTACCTCCACCCTAAACTTAACCCTCATGGGATGATGGGTGGGGATAGCCCTGAACTTACCTCCACCCTGACCTTAACCCTCATGGGATGGTGGGCAGGAATAGCCCTGAACCTACCTCCGCCCTAACCTTAACCCTCATAGGATGATGGGCAGGAAATAGCCCTAAACTGATCAGCACTCTAATTTGAACCCTGGTGGTTTTGAACTGACCCACACTCTAACCCTAGATTGAAGGGCGGGGATTGGTCCTGAACTCACCCACACCTTAACCCTCGTAGGAGGTTTTTTTAATTTTAACCTGGATAAAGGCGAGGACAGGAGGTACCCCTGGGGGTGATTGACACTCTAATTGTAGTCTGGGTAAGAGATAGGGGAGGAAACAACCCCTAAAAGTTATTGGTCTCTAGGCGGTGCTGGGAGAAGATTCGTGTAAGCCTGGATAGCTTGGTGGTAGAGTGATGGCCTTTGGTGTAGGGGACCGGGGTTCGAGTCCCGCTCGGTGTAGGTTTTCTTGGGGGCTGGTCAGTTGATCCGCTGGTGGTTGGGTCCAAATGTGATAAAAAGAACGAAATGACGGGAGAGTCAGGCGAAAGGAGGTGGTTTCGCGAGGATCTTTATTGTCCCGGGTTAGGGAGTCACCACGAATGAGGTGACCGGGGTAATGTAAAAGCAGGTGCAGAAAAGGTACAAGGGATAGCAACGGCGGAAAATTCGAGAGGAACGACTATCCTGGTAAGGATTATTTCTGTTTTACAATGTATGGACTTTGTGGAGGGGTGGGCTGGTAGAAGCTTGGTGTGCAGAAATGCGCATCCGCCAGTCTCACTCCCTCGGCCTGACGGGATTGGGCCTTTTGTATCAGGTGACCCGGATACCTTGCGGTGTTAACGAAGGGTCACTTGCACGGTGAGTATCCAGCCTCCCTGGGTCCACTTGGACAGCACGCAGGGCAGGTGGCCTGGGGCTAACAGGCCTTAATTGGAGCCCAGTCTTCTATGGGGAGGAATACATTTTGCTCGGTACACTGATTGCACCAGGTGTGGGGAGGGAGGATGTAGAGGGGGATAGGGCTAGTGGAAGAGTCCAGTTCAGGATTTTCTTGCCTTGGTATGTAAAGTGGGTTCAGGCAGCCGGGGGTGGTTGTTCGAGAGTTATCGGGATCCCGGCAGTGGCATTGCGGATCCGGTCAAGGTCGCATTAGCCAATTGACTATGAGACACACGCCGAGGTCTGATCACCCTGGGCGGGTCGCCCCGGTGGAGGGTGTGTAGCGTTTAAAGAACCGAAACACCTGAGGATCCTGGGGTACGCTATTGATAATGTGTCTTAAACATTTCTCCCGATGCTTGCTCTGGGGGAGTCTGGATCGGATAAATGGAAGGCGCCTCCCGGTGGGGAGACACAGATGGATAGAGTTGGTAAGGGCTTTGGGTATTCGTCGGTACCGGGGGTTAATAAACGGGGGCATGTGAAGCCGGATGCGTCCCATGGGCTCGAGCCGTCGTCCGGTCTGCAAGATGGGATCTGAGTGGGCTGGAGATGGGGAGAGCATCGGGGGCAGTGTTGGACAGGGGTGGGTGAACTGGGAGGTCTGTGGAGGACGCGGGCTAGGGTCAGGTTAGGCTTTTTCTCAGGAAACTAATGCGCCCAGTTGGGGGTGGGAACTCAGGTTCTGAATTATTGGGGGGCCCACAAAATTCCCTCGGACGGGGAGCCGGTATAAGCTACCGAGTGTCGGCAATATGCACTTATTGGTTGGAACACTTGAAATTAGGAACGAACAGGCCAACAGACAGGGGCACGAGAGGGGAATCATCGGTCTTGAATCTGTCCCGAACCTTCCAGCTGTCTTCAGCAGCAGAGGCAGTTCTGGATAGAAGTTTAACATTTATTCCATCGCACTTGGTTAAACCGACTGAGAGGAATCGGGTACTGGCAGATTTAGGCCAGTTTTTTCTAAGGATGAAGAGGGCAGTGTTCTTTGGCCCGGATGGGGGGCTGGGACAGGCAAAACCATTTTGTGCATGGTCCAATTGGACTCCTCCGCCCCAACATTTACCAAGGGAATTATGGGATTTTTTTGAGAAATGTGGAGAGGATATGGCCGAGGTAGTTGGGGGAGTTCGTGATGTTACTCCTAATTTAACAAGGGAGGAAATACAGGCACTGGAGGACTTGTCTCAGAGAAGGGATATTGTCATTAAGCCGGCAGATAAGGGCGGGGCCATAGTGATAATGGATAGACCTCAATATGTTGAAGAGGGATTAAGGCAGCTGGGAGATGAGAGCTTTTACTCCAGGTTGGAATCCCTAGTATTCCAGGACTCGATTCCTCAGATTGAACGGATAGTGGATTCCCTAGTGGAGGGAAAATATATTTGCCGACGGCAGGCAGAATACTTATTAGGGGAACCAAATCCGAGACCAAGAAGGTTTTACCTCTTACCGAAGGTTCATAAGCCCAAGGATAAATGGCCAACCCCTTGGATGCCTCCGGGCAGGCCAATAGTCGCGGACTGTGGGAGTGAAAGTTATCGGGTAGCAGAATTTATTGACTTCTATTTGAAGCCGTTGTCCACTAAACATCCCAGTTATGTAAGGGACACTTATGATTTCTTGGAAAAGGTTAGGAGCCTTGTAATTCCCGCAGAGGCATTTTTGTTTTCACTGGACGTGGAGAGTCTGTACACAAATATTGAAATTCCCTTAGGTCTGAGGGCGGTGCGGGAGTGTTTTGCCCAATTCCCGGATGAATCACGACCGGATGGGGCTATTTTGGAATTGTTGGAATTGAGTTTGACCCGGAATGACTTTGAATTTGAAGGTCATTTTTATTTGCAGACAAAAGGGACAGCTATGGGCAAGAGGTTTGCACCAGCGTATGCAAATATATATATGGCCCAATGGGAACAGTCGGTGTTCGCACTTTGTGCTAAATTACCCCTAGGTTATCTCCGATATTTGGATGATATATGGGGGGTATGGCAGCATGGGCATCAGGACTTTCAGGATTTCTTGGGATGTTGAACTCCCATCATGCTTCCATCAAGGTGAAAGCTGTATGGAATGACAGACAGGTGGATTTTCTGGATACAACAGTTTACAAGGGCCCAGGGTTTGAGGCCTCCGGAAAGCTGGATGCTAGGGTTTTCTTTAAGGAAACAGATACGCATGCACTATTGCATTTTCGGAGTTATCATCCCCGTCACATGTTCGGAGGTATAGTGCGGGCACAATTGTTGAGGTTCAGCAGGATTTGCACCAGAAGGGAGGAATTTCAGAGGGCCAAACAGATTTTGTTCAGGGCCCTACGGAGGAGGGGATATTCAAGGGCATGGTTACGAGGAATGGGTAGGGAGCATGAGAGGGCAAAGGTGAGTGGGTTCACTTCGCCTGACCCAGGGGGAAAGGTTACGGTCCCGGCCATATTCACGTTTTCACCAGGAGCAAAAGGAATGCTGGGTAAGCTGAGGAAGAATTTCTTTGAGATTCTGTGTGGTACCACAGCAGGAGATGGGGTGGAAATATTGACGGTGTATAGGAGAAATGCAAATCTCAGGGACTTGTTGGTACATAGCCGCATCCCACGAATGGGGAGAAGATTAAAAGGGGCTAGGGAGCCACGGATCCTCAAGTTTTGGGGGAAACAGGAAGCTGTCCATTTGCCTAGGATTAATTTGGCCACAAAGAATTGTCTATGTGATTCATTGTGCCAGGTGTGGCAAGCAATATGTGGGTCAAACCATGAGAACGATTAGACAGAGGCTGAACCAATATAGAACCCAGATAAGAGCGGGCATGGTCCAGAAAGGAACCAGACCAATAATTGAACATTTTGGCAGGCATGGGTTGAGGAGTGTGTGGGTTCAGGGGTTGGAGCATAATTATAGGTGGACAACCAAACAACGGTTATATAATGAGTATGTTTGGATTAGGAGATTAAATGCGTGCGCTCCAAATGGTTTAAATGACCTAGGGCGGGGTAAAAGGACATGGGGATGCCGCTGGTTAATTTGGGGTCAGGACGGGGATGACATTGGACAGGGGAGGTTACCCCCGAGAAAAGAAAGGAGTATAAACTTTTTTAGAAGGATAATTAAAAGGGAGAGGAGATATGATGTTCCAGGGAACAGAACAAAATTGATTTTTGTGACAATCCTGGTTTCTGATGCTCCCTGTAAAGTAAATTAGGAACCTGATAAGAGACGTAACCCCAGTTGTTTTAAACGGGTGGTACCTCAAAGTAAGAGAGGTGTGAAGTAGCCCCAAGTTGAGCTAGGGTCAATCAGTTGAACGGAGGTGAGAGTGAGCTCCGAACCCTAACCCACACCCTAAACTTAACCCTTACAGGATGATGGGCAGAAATAGCCCTGAACTAAACTCCACCCTAAAAACTTAACCCGTATAGTATGATGGGCGGTTAGGGTTAGGGTTAGGAAAAAGGAGAGTTTTCCCAGGATAGGACCCTGAGGGTCCCACTCTGGGTTGTGCACGGTCCATCCCTCCACTGGTCACCCCCAAATCACATACAGACCAAGAGAGGTCACAGCAGGCCAACTGTTAAGGGCTGTTCATAGGGCTATTGAGGCCAGGGCTATTCAGTTTAGGTCTGGTTAAGTTTAGGTTTGTGCAGGATGGGTCTGTAAAATCCAGGTATGAATCCTGGGGTGTCTAGAGTTAGTTAGGGTTAGGTTTGGAAAAGTACAACAGCTCCCCCCAACCTAGCCCTCGTCTAGGCCGGTTTGGGATAGGGAGACTGAGGGAAAGGTGCACGGGCCCACGCTTGTCAGACTATACCATATCGCATGAGATCATCTCCGGTCTAGGAGCTGTGCTTGTCTAAGCATTGGGCCTAAAAAAGTGAAAGTTATGTTTTTGGTTAAATTTAGGCTCTGAATTTTTTCACCCTTAAGTTTCACAGTGCTCGAGTTGAACCGGCTGGGTTCATAATTGCTGAGGTTATGGCGGTTAGCTTGAGAGTGCAGTTTGTTCCAGCACTCAATCTAGATCTAAGTAGATATGAGAACACAAAGTTCTTGACTGAACTTGTTCCAGATCGGCGAACCAGACCACAACTCGAAGGTCGCAGACCGGTAATCCCGACCCAGCATCGTGCTCTGCCAAAAAGTATTGTTTCAGCCAGACTGCCATGTTATCAAAGACGGTTAATGTCATAGTTAAATTATAATCATTGGGTCTGTGATTGTTAAGTTTAGGGTGTGTTTTAGTTCAGCCTTAAATTTAGCTGTGTTAGAATTACACCGACTAGGTTTGCAAACCGCTGGGTCTGTGACGGTTAAGTTTAGGGTGTGGTTTGGTTCAGCCTTAAATTTAGCTGTGTTAGAATTAAACCGGCTAGGTTTTTAAACCGCTGGGTTAGGGTTAGGGTTAGGGTTAGATTAGAGTTAGAGAGTTAGTTAGGGTTAGATTAGGTTAGGGTTAGGGTTAGAGTTAGAGTTAGAGTTAGGGTTAGGTTTGGAAAAATACAACAGCTCCCCCCAACCTAGCCCTCGTCTAGGCCGGTTTGGGATAGGGAGACTGAGGGAAAGGTGCACGGGCCCACGCTTGTCAGACTATACCATATCGCATGAGATCATCTCCGGTCTAGGAGCTGCGCTTGTCTAAGCATTGGGCCTAAAAAAATGAAAGTTATGTTTTTGGTTAAATTTAGGCTCTGAATTTTTTCACCCTTAAGTTTCACAGTGCTCGAGTTGAACCGGCTGGGTTCATAATTGCTGAGGTTATGGCGGTTAGCTTGAGAGTGCAGTTTGTTCCAGCACTCAATCTAGATCTAAGTATATATGAGAACACAAAGTTCTTGACTGAACTTGTTCCAGATCGGCGAACCAGACCACAACTCGAAGGTCGCAGACCGGTAATCCCGACCCAGCATCGTGCTCTGCCAAAAAGTATTGTTTCAGCCAGACTGCCATGTTATCAAAGACGGTTAATGTCATAGTTAAACTATAATCATTGGGTCTGTGATTGTTAAGTTTAGGGTGTGTTTTAGTTCAGCCTTAAATTTAGCTGTGTTAGAATTAAACCGACTAGGTTTTTAAACCGCTGGGTCTGTGATGGTTAAGTTTAGGGTGTGTTTTAGTTCAGCCTTAAATTTAGCTGTGTTAGAATTAAACCAGCTAGGTTTTTAAACCGCTGGGTCTGTGACGGTTAAGTTTAGGGTGTGGTTTGGTTCAGCCTTAAATTTAGCAGTACTCACCAGACCACAGCTCGAAATTCAGAGTCCGACGATCCCGACCCAGCATCGCGTTCCGCCATGAAGTCCTGTTTCAGCCAGACTGCCTTGTCCCAAAGACGGTAAGTGTCATCGTTAGACTGCAATCACTGGGTCTGTGATGGTTAAGTTTAGGGTATGTTTTAGTTCAGCCTTAAATTTAGCTGTGTTAGAATTAAACCGGCTAGGTTTTTAAACCGCTGGGCCTGTGACGGTTAAGTTTAGGGTGTGGTTTGGTTCAGCCTTAAATTAAGCAGTACTCACCAGACCACAGCTCGAAATTCAGAGTTCGACGATCCCGACCCAGCATCGCGTTCCGTCATGAAGTCCTGTTTCAGCCAGACTGCCATGTTATCAAAGACTGTTAATGTCATAGTTAAATTATAATCGTTGGGTCTGTGATGGTTAAGTTTAGGGGTGTGGTTTGGTCCAGCCTTAAAAAGTAGCAGTCCTCGAGTTGAACCGGCTAGGTTTTTACATGCTGCGGTTATGGTGGTTAGGTTTAGAGTGCGGTTTGGTCCATCTATAGATTTAACAGTACCCGAGTTGAACCGGTTGGGTTTTTGAAGGCTGCGGTTAGGTTTAGAGCGCAGGTTTGTTCCAGTGCTAAAATTAGATCTGAGTAGATGTGAGAACACGCCAAGAAGTTTTGTTTCAGGCAAATGCCATGTTTCAAGGACGATATTTGTTATAGTAGGACATTTTGGTCATTATTCTTTCCTGCTCCCCCAAAACAGTTAGAGTGAGGGAAATGTTCAAGACAACCTCTTCAGTAGTGTACCTCAGGATCATCGGGTGTTTCGGCCGTTAAACACTATACACCCTCACGCTGAGGCCGGCTCGCTTGGACGATCAGCCCCAAGCGCGTGTCTTGTATCCAATTGCTATTTGGGCCTGACCAGATCCACAATTGCATGGTTGGGGTCTGGATTGAGTTAAAAGGGGTTTTCCACTTAAACCAGTGATTAGGAGAGATGTTAATTTGATTCTGTTGATTTGAAATTATTTGGAGTGCATGTTAGAGCGACTAAAAAAAATATGTACTCTGCTGTATAATAAACCAAAGTAGGTCTGAAATATCGAAAACTTGGCCTAGAATACTCCTAAAAGGTCGAAGGTTGAGACTGGCGGATGCGGGGCATCAAGCTTCTACCAGACCTCCCTCCTAAAAGTTATGGCAAACCAATCAGACATCACCCTCACATAAGGGTAACCGCTGGATGCGATAACTTCTGAGAGAGAAAGATGTTGCAATAGCCTTCTATTTGTGTGTTTTTGCATACACTGTTACAGGGTGGTGAGTTCAAAATTATCAAAATATTTTTTGAGATTAGACCCATCTTGTGCTCCTCCAAATATGTCGGACACGACCGTACAGCTTTCTTAGGTTTTTATCACTGATAAATAGCTCTTTTTAGCATTTAAAGTCAGCTTCTTTGACAGCTAATTAAATATGCGGATTCCTGCTCCAATAACGTTTCAAGGCCTATTTTTCTGGGGATTTAAATAGCATTTTTATTCATTTAAAGCCTGGATTCTGATCTCTGTCACTTAATTGTTCTGTAGGTAATATTAATTCACTTACGTTAGCGTGCTAATGCTAATATTACTCTATTAATCATTAACACATTACTAATTAAGGTTTAATAGTTACCTCTTGAAGTGAATCAGAAGGCATTAAAACGGTTGGCTCCACGTACTTCCTATATTTTGAAAGTAAGTTTTATCAAGCTCAATAAGTATCAAAATTGCTGCTCCAAACACATTTCTAGGCTTACTCCCAGGGGGTTTTAGATACACTCTTCCTATTTGAAAATGAGTTATCCAATACCTCTTTCTTTATCTTTCTGTTAGTAATATCAGTATTTTAAAGTTAGTCGGAAGAAAAATAGGAAAAGATCTTTCAGCTTACCACTAAAGGTATGAGTATGTTAAAATTAACATGTCCATAATATCATACATATAAATATAAATCTAAAAATAAAAAATAAAAAACAAATATTAAGACTATAAAAACATATAAAGATATAAAAACCCCCGGAAAGAAAACCATTAAAGGTCCAAGAGCTTCAATTTAAAGCAAACCAGGAGGGAACTAGGCCTGTCTGGGCCATGCACCTCCCACCAAGCCTGTCTGGGCTTGGGTTTGCCCCCCTGTCCCGCCTCTTCCTCCTCCCCTGGCGGAGAAAAGGAGAACCGGGAAGGAGTGATCCAATTAAAAGATTCAATGTGGTTTTTTTTTTTTTTTTTTTTTTTTTTTTTTTAAAAAAAACGCTGGGTCAGTGATGGCTAGATACAGTGTGTGGTTTAGTTAAGCCCTAAATTTAGCAGTGTTTTGAGTTCAACCGGCTAGGTTTTTAAACCGCTGGGTCTGTGACGATTAAGTTAGGGTGTGGTTTGGTTCAGCTTTAAATTAAGCAGTACTCACCAGACCACAGCTCGAAATTCAGAGTCCGACGATCCCGACCTCGCATCGCGTTCCGCCATGACGTCTTGTTTCAGCCAGATTGCCTTGTCCCAAAGACGGTAAGTGTCATCGTTAGACTATAATCACTGGGTCTATGATGGTTAAGTTTAGGGTGTGTTTTAGTTCAGCCTTAAATTTAGCTGTATTAGAATTAAACCGGCTAGGTTTTTAAACCGCTGGGTCTGTGACGGTTAAGTTTAGGGTGTGTTTTAGTTCAGCCTAAAATTTAGCTGTGTTAGAATTAAACCGGCTAGGTTTTTAAACCGCTGGGTCTGTGACGGTTAAGTTTAGGGTGTGGTTTGGTTCAGCCTTAAATTTAGCAGTTAGGGTTAGGTTAGGGTTAGGGTTAGAGTTAGGGTTAGGGTTAGATTTGGAAAAGTACAACAGCTCCCCCCAACCTAGCCCTCGTCTAGGCCGGTTTGGGATAGGGAGACTGAGGGAAAGGTGCACGGGCCCACGCTTGTCAGACTATACCATATCGCATGAGATCATCTCCGGTCTAGGAGCTGTGCTTGTCTAAGCATTGGGCCTAAAAAAGTGAAAGTTATGTTTTTGGTTAAATTTAGGCTCTGAATTTTTTCACCCTTAAGTTTCACAGTGCTCGAGTTGAACCGGCTGGGTTCATAATTGCTGAGGTTATGGCGGTTAGCTTGAGAGTGCAGTTTGTTCCAGCACTCAATCTAGATCTAAGTAGATATGAGAACACAAAGTTCTTGACTGAACTTGTTCCAGATCGGCGAACCAGACCACAACTCGAAGGTCGCAGACCGGTAATCCCGACCCAGCATCGTGCTCTGCCAAAAAGTATTGTTTCAGCCAGACTGCCATGTTATCAAAGACGGTTAATGTCATAGTTAAATTATAATCATTGGGTCTGTGATTGTTAAGTTTAGGGTGTGTTTTAGTTCAGCCTTAAATTTAGCTGTGTTAGAATTACACCGACTAGGTTTGCAAACCGCTGGGTCTGTGACGGTTAAGTTTAGGGTGTGGTTTGGTTCAGCCTTAAATTTAGCTGTGTTAGAATTAAACCGGCTAGGTTTTTAAACCGCTGGGTCTGTGACGGTTAAGTTTAGGGTGTGGTTTGGTTCAGCCTTAAATTTAGGGTTAGAGTTAGGGTTAGGGTTAGAGTTAGGTTAGGTTAGGTTAGGTTAGGTTAGGGTTAGGGTTAGATTAGGTTAGGTTAGGGTTAGGTTAGGGTTAGGGTTAGGTTAGGTTAGGTTAGGGTTAGAGTTAGGGTTAGAGTTAGAGTTAGGGTTAGGGTTAGGGTTAGGGTTAGAGTTAGGGTTAGAGTTAGAGTTAGGTATATAGGGTAAAATGCGAAATTGCACCCCCCTATAGGGTGGGGTGCACTTCGTTTCTATAGGTCCTAGAGGGCTGAAATTCGGTATATATACTATTTAGAGGGCGCCCGATCGTTTGCACTTAGTTTGGTAGCTCTAGCGCCACCAGGTGCTGAGATGTGGTATTGCACCCCCAGTTGTTTTGCACCTAGAGGTCTGAAATTTGGTGTGTATACTAATTAGAGGACGCCCAGTCGATTGCACTTGGTTTCATCGCTCTAGCTCCTCCAGGGGCCGAGATATGGTACTGCACCCTTACTTGAGTTTCGCAGTGCTAGGGTTGAGTTTCGCTGTTCTAGGGTTAGGGTTGAGTTTCGCAGTTCCAGGGTTAGGGTTGAGTTTCGCTGCGCTAGGGTTAGGGTTGATTTTCGCAGTTCCAGCCCTAGGGTTGAGTTTCTCTATACAGGTGTGTTTTTTTTTTTTTTTTTTTTTTTTTTTTTTTGGAGGGGGCGGGGCGGGGGTGGCTTAATTAGATGGGTTGGACTAAGTGTTTTTGGGTGGGTTGGACTTACTGTTTTTTGGTGGGTTGGACTTAGTGTTTTTGGGTTGGGGTGGGTTGGACTTAGTGTTTTTTGGTGGGTTG
>NC_068382.1:25871691-25917584 GCF_023724105.1 Carassius gibelio
GGCTCAGGTTTCACCTTCCAAACTTTTCGGAATGTCCATTGAGACAGTGATAGACAAGTTCAGGTAGGCGAAGGCACGCTCCGCTGCTTTCAGATCCTTCGTTCAAAAAAGGTCCAGGTCTGAGCCCGAACAACATGGGGCCCTGGTCCATCTTGATCCAAGGATCAGAGATGGGCACAGAAGTCTAGTGTCGTGACTCAAGCTCCTCCCCCACCTGCGGGTAGGGGTAAAAGGAATCGTGGGTCACGGGGAGGTAGGCAAGACCTAAGGGATTTGATCCAGACAAGGCATCAGAGTTCTCGCCCGAATCAGAGTGATACTTAGTATCTACTTGTTCTCTTTGGGGTTTTTTACATTGCCCTTACTCTCCCCATCCTAATTCCCCTGTAACCACCAGCTCTCCACCTGACTGAGGTTAGGTGGGAACTTTTTGCAAACTGTCTCCTATGCTGGACCTATGATGTTTCGGTTGGTTCTATGTTCATAGTAAACAACTTATTGATGGTCCGGAGTAAAGGGAGTCGCCCCTTGAGCAGGGCTCCAGCGCAAGAATCAGGGTGGGTCAGTATGATTCATTTTGTATTTATATGTATATATGTATTAAATTGCTGGTGGTTATGTGTGTACTAATCTTCTGTGAGTTTTGTTGCAGTACCCAATTATAGTGTTTACTAAACACTCGTCGGCATTATGTCCAGCCAGTATGATAGCCCTGATTCCGGCCTCATGTTTCTGGTATCAGGCAGCCAGATCACAGGTTTCTGCGGGAGCCTTCTTGATCATAAGGCCCAGCACAGCACTGCAAGGAATTTCATGGATCTCTGGCCAGGTCACCCTGAGGGGCTTCATGGCCGCTTGGTGTTGCTGACGCATCAAGCGGGAAGTGGAGGTGGCAGTTACAGAAGTCTTCTTTTATATTCTGCCTCAGGTGATGCTCCCCTCGCCAGAGGTTTGTAAATTTGAGCTTGCCTCTCCCATGTGGTTCAGTGCCTCTGCGAAGCATAGGAACCTTTAGGTACACACGCTAAGCTCTTGATTGACGGTCGCTGCAACCGCAGTAAGAATATTTCTTCAAGCACGGTGAGTAATGGCTTCTCCTGCTATTGTTGTTTGCACCTCTTGCTACATGTACAGTTTATCTATCTCTGTCGCAGATGAGGGATTCACATGTGATAAATGCAGGGAAATAGTTAGGCTGACAGAGAAGATTTCAGAATTAGAGACACGCATCCCTCTAATTGAGGACAGTAAGAATTTTAGGGCTCTGTTACGACTTTGGATGCGTCTAGCTCCTGTACATTGTTCGGTTCCGGCAACAGAGCCCCTCCAGCAGGGCAACTGGGTTACAGTGAGGCAGCGTAGTCGTGGGTCAAAACACCGTTCTTCTGTTCCGATCAAAACATTAAAGAGGTTCTCCCCACTCAGTGATGCACCCACTGAGAAACCTGATGAAAGTGCTCTAGTTATTGGTCATTCTATTGTATGGAACGTGATAGAGACACCAGCCACCATAGTCAAATTTTTACCGGGAGCCAGAGCGCCTGACATCTTGGCAAATTTAAGAGTGCTGGCTAATGCTAAACGTAAATACAGTAAGATTGTTATTCATGCCGGCGCTAATGATGTTCGACTTCGCCAGTCGGAGATCACTAAGCATCCTCAAAGCCTCTAAACTCGCACGTGTCGGTGTTTATGAATAGATTAAATGAAACGGGACAAATTTAATCTTGACAAACTATGTATCATGAATGAGACAATCCAACGGAAAAAAGAATGACTGAAAAATAGGCGAAAGAATTTTGGCGCTCACTCGTGATGCGCTCTGATGCACCTGTCAGCTGATGGAGGCGGAACTTATAGCGATCGCCTTTTTCTTTGTTTGTTTCATTTTTCAACAGTTTTTATATATGTGAGAGTGTGTTTTATGTTGAATGTGAATGTGTCTGAATTATTACCATCTGTTTGAGTGCAAATCAGCCCAAATCAGCTTGCTTTTACTGTATGATCACGGCTATCAAAGTGAACGCGTCTATATGAATAGAGAGAGTGGATTATTTACTTTGACACATTTGTGTTATTACCATCTGTATAAGTGGCCATCAGCACATCAGTACTTTATTTGCATCGTAATTCATTGTAAATGATGCATTTATAGCAATCTCTGGATGTTCTGTAATTGGCAAACAAAGTTAAATCTTTTTTTTATTTTTCTTATTATTCTTATTTTTCTTACTCAGATTATTCTTATTGTATTTTTCTCGTGCTCAAATAAATCACTTATATGATGTCTAAGTTTCTGTCTAGTGTTTTATAACTGAAAAAATGTTTAAAAAATGTTTACTGACTAAATAGTTTGTAGAAGCCTTCAATACTATTGGGAAATATATTTTCTTTTATTTGGGGGGTGGGGGGTGTAGACATAGTCTCAGAAAATGATTTGCAGGAGTCTCATTTTTCATGATATTTTATTCAGATTTGAAATAGAAACACATGAGACATGTGTCTTTCAACCCATTACTATATTTCTCCAGGACTCATTTCATGTATTTTTATATCAAATAAAAAAATATTTAAGTGTGGTAAAAAAAAATTCAAGGCACTTCATTGTCTATAACTTTTAATATTTTTAAGCATTATCAAATCTGGTTGAAAAAAGTAAAGCCCAAAGGGTCTTCTTTCTAAAGACACCAAAATTATGTTTGTATCACACTGAAGTAGGAAACTGTTACAATTATAAGTTTGGTAGAGCACTTTCAACTGTGAGTCCCATAATGGGGGGTGCTGGCTAAAAGGTAAAAAAATTGTGTGAACTTGCAAGCATGATGTCAGACACTATAATATGCTCTGGTCCCCTCCCTGCTTACCGTGGTGACGAGATGCATAGCAGATTGTCATCACTCAATGGCTGGATGTCTAAATGGTGCCCACAGAATAAAATAGGTTTCATAGACAATTGGACGAGTGTTTGGGGCAGACCTGACCTTTTGAAAAGAGATGGTCTTCATCCCTCCTGGGGTGGCACCACTCTTCTTTCTAGAAATATGGCAAAAAGTCTTAGTGTTTATACTTGACTAACTGGGGCTCAGGTCAGGAAGCAGACAGACTGGCTAAACCGACCGTCTGCTAGCTGCCTCACGTCACAGAGGTCAGCTAATTCTCAGCACATAGAGACTAGATAACACATTATAGAGACTGTGTCTGTTCCCCGAATTAGAAAATACAAAAAACGTCCAAACCAAGTTAAAATTAACAATTTAATTGAGGTTCAACAAATAAAAAACAGATGCAATATGGATAAACAAATGATAAAGCTTAGCTTATTGAATATCAGATCCCTCTCTACGAAAACACTTTTTGTAAATAAAATGATCACGGATCATAATATAGATGTGATCTGTTTGACAGAAACCTGGCTAAAACCTGATGATTACATTATTTTAAATGAGTCCAACCCCCAAGATTACTGTTATAAACATGAGCTACGTCTAAAAGGCAAAGGGGTAGGTGTTGCTTCAATTTATAACAACGTTTTCAGGATTTCTCAGAGGGCAGGCTTCAAGTATAACTCGTTTGAAGTAATGGTGCTTCATGTAACATTATCCAGAGAAACAAATGTTAATGATAAATCAACTGTTATGTTTGTACTGGCTACTGTATACAGGCCACCAGGGCACCATACAGACTTTATTACAGATTTGGTGATTTTACATCAGAGTTAGTTCTGGCTGCAGATAAAGTTTTAATATCCATGTTGATAATGAAAACGATGCATTGGGATCAGCATTTATAGATATTCTGAACTCTATTGGGGTTAGACAACATGTTTCAGGACCTACTCATTGTCGAAATCATACTCTAGATTTAATACTGTCACATGGAATTGATGTTGATAGTGTTGAAATTATGCAGCCAAGTGATGATATCTCAGATCATTATTTAGTTTTGTGCAAACTTCATATAGCCAAAATTGTAAATTCTACTTCTTGTTACAAGTATGGAAGAACCATCACTTCTACCACAAAAGACTTCAGAACAACTTGATGATGTAACAGAAACTATGGACTCTCTCTTTTCTAGCACTTTAAATACAGTTGCTCCTTTACACTTAAGGTTAAGGAAAACAGTTTGACACCATGGTATAATGAACATACTCACACCCTAAAGAGAGCAGCCTGAAAAATGGAGTGCAGCTGGAGGAAAACAAAGCTAGAGGTATTTCGTATTGCTTGGCAGGAAAGTAACCTATCCTACAGAAAAGCATTAAAAACTGCTAGATCCGATTACTTTTCTTCTCTTTTAGAAGAAAACAAACCTAACCCCAGGTATTTATTCAATACAGTGGCTAAATTAACAAAAAATAAAGCCTCAACAAGTGTTGACATTTCTCAACACCACAGCAGTATGACTTTTATGAACTACTTCTAAAATCGATACTATTAGAGATAAAATTGCAATCATTCAGCCGTCAGCTACAGTATCGCATCAGACAGTGCACTATAGACCCCTGAGGAACTGTTCCACTCATTCTCTAATATAGGAGAGGAAGAATTGTATAAACGTGTTAAATCATCTAAACCAAAAACATGTATGTTTGACCCTATACCATCTAAGCTCCTAAAAGAACTGCTTCCAGAAGTCATAGATCCTCTTCTTACTATTATTAATTCCTCACTGTCATTAGGATATGTCCCCAAAACCTTCAAACTGGCTGTTATTAAGCCTCTCATCAAAAAACCACAACTTGACCCCAAAGAACTAGTTAATTATAGACCTATCTCGAATCTCCATTTTCTGTCCAAGATACTAGAAAAAATGTGGTATCCTCACAATTATATTCCTTCTTAGAGAAAAATGGTATATGTGAGGATTTCCAGTCAGGATTTAGACCATGTCATAGTACTGAGACTGCTCTCCTTAGAGTTACAAATGATCTGCTCTTATCATCTGATCGTGGGTGTATCTCTCTATTAGTTTTATTGGATCTTAGTTCTGCGTTTGACACTATTGACCACAACACTCTTTTGCATAGACTTGAACACTTTGTTGGCATTAATGGAAGTGCATTAGCATGGTTTAAATTGTACTTATATGACCATCATCTGTTTGTAGTAGTGAATGAAGATTTATTATATCGATCACAAGTGCAGTATGGAGTACCTCAAGGCTCAGTACTAGGGCCGCTACTCTTCACGCTTTATATGTTACCCTTGGGAGATATCATTAGGAAACATGGTGTTAGCTTTCACTGTTATGCTGATGATACTCAGCTCTATATTTCTTTGCGGCCCAGTGAAACACACCAATTTGAAAAACTAATGGAATGCATAGTCAATATAAAAAACTGGATGACGAGTAATTTCTTTCTACTTACTTCTGAAAAAACAGAGGTGTTAATTATATTACCTAAAAACTCTGCTTGTAATAACCTAGAACACTGTCTAAGACTTGATGGTTGCTCTGTCAATTCTTCATCATCAGTTAGGAACCTAGGTGTGCTATTTGATCGCAATATTTCCTTAGAAAGCCACTATCCTATCACTATTTCCTATTTGGTGCCTAAAGTAACCTAACCTAACATTGTTCGGGAGGCAGACACACTCTTGCAGTTTAAATCTAGGTTAAAGACCCATCTCTTTAACCTGGCTTACACATAACATACTAATATGCTTTTAATATCCAAATCCGTTAAAGGATTTTTAGGCTGCATTAATTAGGTAAACTGGAACCGGGAACACTTCCCATAATACCCTATGTACTTGCTACATCATTAGAAGAATGGCATCTACGCTAATATTTGTCTGTATCTCTCTTATTCCGAGGTCTCCGAAGCCACCAGATCCAGTCTGTATCCAGATCAGAGGGTCACTGCAGATGGTGGATCAGCACCTAGAAAGGACCTCTACATCCCTGAACGACAACGGAGACCAGGACAACTAGAGCCCCAGATACAGATCCCCTGTAAAGACCGTCTCAGAAGACCACCAGGACAAAACCACAGGAAACAAATGATTCTTCTGCACAATCTGACTTTGCTGCAGCCTGGAATTGAACTACTGGTTTCTGGTCAGAGGAGAACTGGCCCCCCGCCCGAGCCTGGTTTCTCCCAAGGTTTTTTCTCCATTCTGTCACCGATGGAGTTTTGGTTCCTTGCCGCTGTCGCCTCTGGCTTGCTTAGTTGGGGTCACTTCATCTGCAGCGATATTGTTGACTTGATTGCAAATAAATGCACAGACACTATTTAACTGAACAGAGATGACATCACTGAATTCAATGATTCATTGAATTCATCAGTCATTTTGCATTATTGACACACTGTTTTCCTAATGAATGTTGTTCAGTTGCTTTGACGCAATGCATTTTGTTTAAAGCGCTATATAAATAAAGGTGACTTGACTTGACCAAAGGTGGTGAGTGTGCACGTTGAACACTTTGCTTACTTTCTAAAATCCACATAAGAAGTAAGTGTGCACGCAAGACTCTGCGCACTTTCTGAAATTCTGTACGGTAAGGGTTATGCTCTCAGCTTCGTTCCCTTTCTTGAGATGGTTAGACCTTGGTTCCTAGGGCTCCACTCAGCCAGTGTGTATTTATTTATACACTTCAAGCATTGCTTCCCTCAACATGATGGGCTATTTGGGTGGTTCTCGTGGTAGTTTAGCAGCGCTCCCCTTTACTAAGAAGGTTCACTTCACTACTCTCTTTCTGAATTCAGAGTTCTCCTCTCATGTGAGATTGAGTTCTCTGTTCTTGTGCGCTCCAGCATTATTTCCACAGATCGAGTTGATGACTCTCAGACATATTGTTTTGGGATGCACCAATCCATCTATGAGTTGCTCTATTAAAGTGCTTTAAAACAGTATTTAAGATCCATGTTATGGTAAGTGTGCACATGAAGTCTTTGCACACTTTCTGAAATCCACACTGTGGTAAGTTCGCATGCTAGTGCACCGGATTCTACATAGAAAGGGCTTCGCGCAGTTGCTTTGTGCCCTTTCTTGAGTAGGTAAAAGCCCCATTCATCTTGGGCACCACTCCACCTATGTATCCTCAGATACCCATCTAAACAGGGTGTTACTACTAGGGATCTGTTGAGATAGCTCCTTCAGCAAGCTTATGTAAGAGCAAGCGGTAGCCCCTGTGTGACAGGCAAGACTTCGTATAAAATGCTAGGTTCTTGGCCATATCCCTTTAAAGGAATCTTTCTTCATTCCAAACCAGCTCTACCCTGGGCCGAGGCCCTAACAAATAAGTTGGGTATGCAGCCTTGGTCTTTGGCCACAAGGGGTAAGGTCACAGATAGCCATCTAAACATCTCAGGGGCAACACCCATGGAAATGGTAGAGTTGGTACTTAGTGTTTGCCATGATTCTGGCCTGCACTCCCCTCAGCATGGCGGCATGGGTATACTGTTCCCCATAGCGACCCCTAGAAGATGCAGTTCGAAGTTCCCTTGAAAGGGAAGGTCTCAGGTTACGAATGTAACCATGGTTCCCTTAGTAGGGAATGAGACACTGCATCCTCTAGCTCCCTACCATGCTTTGGATGCAAGCTTCAGAAGAAGAAGTGAATGACGTGTTCTCCCGGCACCTATTTATCCATAGTCGTGCCGGTAGTGACGTCAGGGGCTGTCGCCGGCCAACTTGTTGGTATTTTTTCAATGTATGCTTCAGACATGGGTCACGACGAGGTGTTCCCCATAGCTACCCCCTGAGGACACAGTGTCTTGTTCAGGGAACCATGGTTACATTCGTAACCTGAGATGTTTTTCTCATCTAATATCTGTAATTGAACTGTTTGATGAGTGACTGGCATGGAAATCACACAAATAAACGTGTGTGTGAGACTGCCACAGTAAAGAATACTGCTGAGATGTATCAGAATAGTGCAGGAAGCCTCCATCACATAAAGTGCATGCAGCTACCCAACATGGTAAAATGGCTTTTCTGCCATTCTATTTGGGTTCAGTAATACTTTCATAGAGCAAGGTTTGGTGCCTTGTAATATGAAGCCCTGCAGGGTGCTCCATTTCCAGAGTACCACTTGCAGTTACATTTTATAGGATTTTTTTTCTTGTTAAAGTGAGATGAATATTTTTTTGAAAATATTTATTTGTCTTGTATTTTTATGCTTCATTTGCCAGTTGTAACTAATAGGCTTAAACATGCATTCAATTATATATATATATATATATATATATATATATATATATATATATATATATATATATATATATATATATATATATATATATATATATATATATAAAGTCTGACAGACTGAGGAAGTCTGCTCCTCATTCCTACAGTATTTTACTGCAATTAAAACAATGAAATTATCATTTTGAAATATAATGTAGAAATCACAGTTAGCTTAAATAAAATTATAGGAATTTGTTTCGGATGGTGCAAAAAAAAAATCTTATTTATATATATATATGTGTGAAGCACTACTGAGAATGGAAATAAAATAAAATAAATATACAAATTAAAAAAAATTAGAATTTCTAGCTGCAATAACCTATTTCGAATTTGGGGGTGGGTGGACTTTAAATTTTTTTTTTATTAGGGAATGTTTTTTGGAAAATTCTTATTTAGTATTCATATCTGTGAATTCAAAGCACCATAAGCAGCAGAAAAAGCAAAGTCATATTTGTATCAAGACCCACTGTTCTTTAAGCTGTCTGTCTCATGTTGCTGATTGGGTAAAAAGCTTTGAGACATGAATATGTCTGGTGTCAAGCCTAAGGAGTCCATGTTAATGTAAATTCAGAGGCTATGTTGAAGGATAAGAGAGCTAGCTGACAGTTCTGTCTGGATCAGAATGTACTTCAGCAGATCCTGTGTTAAAAATATAAGTCTTATGTGAAAGCTGAGGCGACTCTATGAGAGGATTTATGGCACTGACTTGACAGATCTGAGATGGCCATTTTGATGTGAGAAGTTGTCTATTTTCCAGCAGTGCAGTTGTGCTATCACCTCCTTTGTGTCTGTGACAGGCTCTGAGGAACACTGAGGAGAAAGGTCCCATCATCACAGGAATAGAGAGAAGGCACATTTGCTGCCTTCATAATAATATTCTGCTCTCAGATATGTTACACAGTGTGACACTGAAATTAATCCAGAAAAAATGTGATGATGTCTGGGGAAAAAAAGGGCTGACTCATATTTCTATGTTTGATAAAAGAAGCCTAACCGGATTAGCAGGACAGATATACATAGCCCTATATTTGGGTGAAGTGAAGGAAATTTCATGATGTATGCTTTAATGGGTCTGTACCCAGGCTAAAAACAACCACAAAACCAAATCCTGCTTTCGAAGCATGATTCAAGCTTTCAGTGCACATTAATACAAAATAAACAGCATGATTAAATAGGCATGCAATGCAACACAAAAAAATGAGTTATTTTGGATTTCAGTGACAATGCCTCCATGGATTTCTTTTTTGATGTTTTAAAGAGGTACCAATCCACTATAGTCTAAATCACAGATTGACAAACGGACTATTTTGACAGTAGTTCTGTTCCTGTTCTCTCTGCATAAGCGTTAAAAATCAATAGGATTATTCTATGTTGAAGGAATGGACTTGTGTCTTGCTTAGGAGGAGTTTGATGTCTTACAGCTTCAATGCTTAAAATATGATTGTTCTATTGATCTATGATTGAACTGTACACGCTCAAAGATATTTCTCTATTTATTTTGAATATAATTTTGGAAAATATTGAAAATATCAAATATAAATAAAATATAAAGTTTTGATATGATAAAATGAGTAAGGAGTCGTGAATCAATTGAATTGACATGGGAATGTAATGCTGCTGAATCACACACACACACACACACACACACACACACACACACACACACACACACACACACACACACACACACACACACACACACACACACGCACACACACACATATATACACTGTATGTTTAATACAATGCCTTAGGGTTGGATGATATATGTACCATCAATTAGCTTAATTAAATTAATAAAATGTTCACTCCTGCTGGAAAGTCCTGCCCAATTCAATCCGAGCAGCTGAGTCCTTAGACATCTTAAAGAATCAACTAAAACACATCTCTTCCATCGTTATTTGACCCTCTAACTCTCTATTCTAATTCTTTTCTTAAAAACATAAATAAAATAAAGTAACTAATTAGCTGTCTAATGTTTTTTAATTCTATCTCTTTTCTTTTCATTTATTATACAATTAAACAATAATAGATCTCTAACACTAGCTTGATCTATTCTTTTTCTATTCTATCTTTTTTCTTTTTATTTATTATATTATTTAAAAAGCTCTTGTGATGTGTACAGCGTTAAACTAACTGAGACTTGTTATAGCACTTATATATCATTGCTCTTTTGTTGATTTTGATTGCTTCCATTTTCCTAATTTTTAAGTCGCTTTGGATAAAAAGCATTTTTTGTTGTTGTTGTTATTGCTGTTGTTTTTTGGGATAATTTCTCACAATGAATATTAAACAATTTAAATATTCCTAATTCCTTTAAATCCCTAATATACCTTACCCAATTCATATTCTTGTATGGTAAAGTTAAACAAATATACTACGTACCAGTGCTGGTATATGTAATTCATTGTTTTCGGTCACGTGACTGGCTCAAAGACCTGGCGGACAAAACATCCATAGAACTTCAGCACAAGACTGATCTAAAATATTTAGATCACCTCTCAAAAGAATAAAACAAAGATATGTGAACAAAATGCAAGTTTTGTCCATTAGCAATCCGTATAAAGCACCCGCCGCAATATTTCAGTCACGAAAAACAGGACATTCTAAAACGTTTAATGTGAAAACACTTAAAAGTGCCTTTAAAACAGTGATATTAAAATATCAAATTCAGTACACACTTTACTAATGATGCATGCCTTATACAGACAAGCAAATGAGACTGGAACATGAGTTCAATGCACTAAATGGTCAAGGGTTTTCTTTATACTGGTTTTCTATGGGAAACCATGTAATATTAAACTTTTTGCATTGCATTTACATTCTGGGATCATCTGCTTGCCTGTACAAAGTATGCATTATCAATAAGGTGTATACTGAATTTGACCTTTAAATATGCTGTCTTTTGGTCTTGCTACATTACTACTTAATGCACACTTCATACAATCATAACTGGTGGTAATTAGTGGAAAGTATGATGTTACATGAAAACTATGAATAATGCTGATTATCCATAACAAATAATTTCCTCTGCATGCCTATGGTGGTTTTACACAAATTACAGTTCAAACCACTTTAGTCTCTGCAGCTGACTATAAAATCATCCCAGATATTACTGCATTCCCTCTTACTAACTGAATCACTGGTGACTGCAGTGACTTGCTCTCTCTCACCGACCTCAATATTTTCAGATACGAACAGATACACAGGTGACAAGAGATGAATGGTGTGAGAAAGTGAGGGTACAAAAATATGAGCGCTGTTATGCTTAGACTGACTTGCATTCATCACATGACAGTTAGTTTGGCTCCACTCATACCCAAATCTGTAGCTCTGCCCCACATCATACATTTATTTAGTTCTGTGCAGTGAACCAGTAGGAAGGGTAGTTGAGAAACGCTGGTTTGGAATATAACTTATACAGGATATAGTATGTCAGTTTTTATGTTTCTCTTGACATCTTTGGATTTTCGAGGTGTAAATAATGAAAGAGACCTTGACAGTGAAATGGGATAGTGCAGTTATTTTCAGGCATATTTACAGGGAAAGTACAGATATTATTTTCAGATGTGTTGATTAAAAATTTGGCTGTTGTAAGTGTTTTTAATATATATTTATATGAAAGATGACAATAAAGTCAAATATCTTGGACTCTCTAGAAATGACCCCCCCCCCCCCAAAAAAAAAACTAAAAACAAAAACAAACAAACACTGATTTCCAGTGTGCTGCACGGTAAGCTAATACATAAAACAAATAAATCCTGCATCTGACTTCCTCAGTTTGTGTGTCTTTCCCCGTGGCATTACCTGTGTGATGCCCTGCCAGTCAATGATTAGAGCAATTCAGAGGAAGTGACTTTTTGAAGCACCCTCCACATGTGGTCTGTGCACATGCCGCCTACAACCTTTTTATCCACTTGTGCTGCTTTTGACTTGGTTTTTCTTTTTTTGACAGTGAGATCAGTTCAAAGCATTTGTTGTGACTTTTGAATCAATCTGAGTTTGTTGACGGTCATGTCTGGTTTTGTCAGTCTTGTCTGCTAATGAACAATTACCAATGATACAACAGTACAATGATGACAAAAATATACAAACAACTAACATCTGAAACACAACTATAGGCTATACTAATAATTTTCACAGTGGGTTTTCATGATGCCTTCGTTCTCTGATTTGTGCACCTTATGATGTTATTGGTTTCTGTCCTTTGCATGAACTCACATTCACACTCACACTCACATTCTGTTGTTGATTTTTGTTTCCTGCCTTTTCACAAAAGTTCGATCTTTCCATCAAGATTAAATGATTGAAAGGAGATTTTAGTATGCCAAACTCATAACCTAAAAGATTTAGGGGATTGAAATGTTTAGTTTTTCTTATTAGGTTTCTTATTAGTATTAGTATTAAGACAGCATTTATTAGAACAAAAATAGGGTTCAAATAATAATAAAAAATCTATGTTTTTTTCTAAATACATAAATTATCTAAATATTTTATATGTAAAAATTTTATAATATGATTAATTATTTTATTTTAAAATGTTATTTATTTCTGGGATGCAAAGCTGAATTTTCAGCAGAAATGACTATTCTTCAATGTCACATGATATTAGGAAATTAATGCAAATATGCAGATGCTCTAGAGACTTTTATTATTATAATTTTTTTATCCTATCAAAGTTTAACACCATTGTGCTGCTTAATATTTTTGTGGAAATGATGATAAAAAAAATTTCAGTATTTTTTGATGAATTGAGAGTTTAAAAGAACAGTATTTATTTGAAATATAAATATGTTGTACCATTCTAAAGGCCTTTACTGTCACATTTAATCAGTTTAATGCGTCCTTGCTGAAAATAAGTATGGGTGAAAAAAAAGGACAATAGTGTACATAGCTTACAACTTTGGATTATTTTATCTCAAAATAAAATAATAACAGTAATAATGAACACTGTAAACATAATGTGGTGTCAAATAATATGGTACAGTTTTTATTTATTTATTTATTTATTTTTAATAAGACTGGTTAACATCAATTTCAGTCCTTCATGTTTTGTTCTGCAAAACAAATTACCTCAGTAAAGTATGTTGAAATGTTGAAATGCATTTCTTTATTTAGCAACTTGTTAGCAACTTAGTAGCTTCAAAATTCATGTTTGAGCTGTGAGTAATTTACGTTCACACAAGTCAAAAATCACTGTTCTAAAAACATTCGTTTATTCCCAAGAAAAAAAAAAAAAAAAAGATCTTCTGGGATACAAATTTAACAGCTCTTTGAGAAAGTGATAACACTGAGCTAGCATACACATCTGCAATGTGACGTAACATTCAGCCAGGTATGGTGACCCATACTCAGAATTCGTGCTCTGCATTTAACCCATCCAAAGTGAACACACACAGCAGTGAACACACCCAAACCATGAACACACACCCGGAGCAGTGGGCAGCCATTTATGCTGCAGTGCCCAGGAAGTAGTTGGGGGATCGGTGCCTTGCTCAAGGGCACCTCAGTCGTTGTATTGCCAGCCCGATATTCGAACCCACAACCCTAGGGTTAGGAGTCAAACTCTCTAACCACTAGGCCATGACTTCCCTGTCTGTTAGGGTGCAAAGTTTTATTTTATAAGATGAGAGTGGGCCAAGAGAGAATAGAATGTGGTGTTGATGGTATGAAGTGTCACTAAGAGGACAGGAAACAAGTATCAGACTGACAGAATTATCCTGTCACCCATCACACACATGGCTAATAAGCAAGACAATGTCACATCAACCATTCACTCTCAGACAGTACAGTACAGATCCTATTATTTACACATCATTTCCCCCTCCCACAACACTGTGCTTGTTACAAATTTGAAGACAGCAAAGTCAAATGGATTTCTCTTTCTGATATGACTGATGCATTTCTGCATGTTCTCGCCTCTAATGAGAGCCAACATCTGCCTCATATGAATGGTAATGCCATTGTATAATGGGTTGATAGTCAGTACTCCGCACATAGTGAGAATGCTGGAGGTGATCAGAGACCACCAGCCTCTTCGGAGACACCTTGCTTCAGCTTGTCATAGCCTTTTTTTTGTCCACCCATAGTCCCCTTTCTACACTTTATTCTTGTGGCTCTTTGGATCAGACGCAACAGGCAGAAAGCTGTGAATCGTGTCCTATTTGCTCATTCTTTTATTTGTCTTTATCTTACTCTTACTTTAGAAGACTCACCACACAGGGTGAGGTAAATGACTTGCTAAGCCTTCTCGGCAGTTGTCAGCGCAGTTCAGAATTTGGCATCAGGCTGATCTTTGAGCTCATGCGATGAACCAGAGCGGCTGTGCTGGTGTGATACTGCATGCTTGTAGAATTGACAAGGAAAGGCATTGTGCAAGCCCAAGGCATGACAGATAGGACTCAAAGTGAATAGATGGTGTGCCAGTCATGTAACCTGTCCCTGGGCACAAATCTTTGTCCAGCTAAGATTTCACACAACTTAAGCCTCAGGTATAAAAATAATACACCAACATGCACACATTTCTGGGCCATGTATTTGGTTTACTGAGTTGTCAGGATTTAATTGTTTAGGATGTCATGCAATCTTAAGTTGTTCCATTCTTTGAAGCTAATTTTGGACATATTGATATAGCAACAGGTCCACAAGCTCAAACCTGAGATTGAGAATGAGACTGCAACAATTTAGCAGCAACCTATTGAACCAAAAAGTTTGGTTTTTAAGACTTAAAAAAATATATATTTTATGTTTTTGAAAGAAGTCTCTTATGCTTATCAAAGCTGCGTTAAATTGATAAAAAAAATACAGTAAAACAATAATATTGTGAATTGTGTATTTTTACAATCTAAAATAAACATCCATTGCTCACTGACTCTGAATACACTTACAGACAAATCATGGGTCACAGGAGGGGATGCTCCTGATCAAATTATTTAGGCTAAGCATCAGCATTCCCAAATGATTGTACGCTGTTATTTTTAAAAGAAAAGAATGCAATGAGCTCGTAATCACTACTTCATAAATGGGAAATAGGATGTTTCCGATAGCAAATGAAGACAGCAGAGAAGTGCCTGCTCAGCACAGTTTTGTTAACTTTGTGGTTTATTATTTTTAGTCGTATGGGACACACTAACGGCCCTCTCACAATATATTGCTTTACACATTGCTTTTGCTGCTTAGAAATATTCATGCTATCATGCAGCACGTATCAAGATCTGCACTGCTGACCGAGCAAGAGATTGCTAAACGGAGCGAACACACTAGTCAAACGAACCAGGCTTTGAGGGTTAAGACTGCCTTGTGTGAGCACACCCTAATAATTATCCTGTATCCCGCAAACAAGTCTTTACCGACCCATCAAGTGTTATCCCGCGCCATACTCTGCTTTGATGGGTCCTGTGATCTTGCAGTTCTCTACTCGGAAGATGCCTATTATAGTGTTATGATCGAAGCTCTGGACTCTATAACTATAAAATATTTTCTATAAAAACTTTAATGCCCTGGCAGTGACAAATAGCTTGTTTTATATTTAATTTAATTACATTAATGTTATGTTTAAATACTTATTTACAATAAATATTTTAACTGCTAACTTTTATTTAAAGGAATACTGCTTTAAAAAGCACCTTATTTGTTTAAAGTGTTTGCAAACCAAATGTTATTGCACTTTTGTTCATATAGCAGTCCTTTTAAATGAAAAAAGTGCAAAATACACTACTTTTGAATGCATTATAAGTTTTGTGCATAACAATGCGATTAATTGTGATTAAAAAATGTTAATCGTTGCCCAGCACTAATTTTAATATTCACATTTATTTTAGTGATTGCAAAGCTGGACTTTTAAGTTGTCATTGCCACATGATCCTTTAGAAATCTTTTTGATATGCTGATTTGGTGCTAAATAATTTTTTTTTTCATTTTTTGTGGAAACTGTTATAGTAATTTTTTTCAGGATTCCTTAATGTCTAGAAAGTTCAAAAGAACAATATGGTTTCACTTTATTTTACTGGTCCCTTTTAAGGGGTCTGTACGTTATTGTTTCTCCTCTATGCCCCGCCTTTCTGAAATGCGTAATATTTTACAAAGCTCATCGGTCTGAAAAGCGAGGTGTGCTCTTATTGGCCAGCTATCCAGTTTATGTGAATGGTTTGAATGCCTCAAGCGTGTGACAGAAATGTTACACCACTTGTAATGATCCGTGTCCTAGTTAGAAAACTGGTGCGGCAAAAAAAAAAAAACAATAAAACCCATTACAATGAGCCATTTGTTGCATACAGTGGGGACATAATTACGGATTATAATGACTTATACTGTGTTTTTGTGTGTTGCATCACGCCGCATAAACATAAAACCATGTCTGCAGTGTAATGACATACAAAAATCGCTACTTTACACCAGCGGTTCTCAATTCCAGTCCCCACGCCCCCCAGCTCTGCATATTAACTCTCTCTTTGTTAAAACACCTGATTCAGATAATCAGCTCATTAGAAGTGAGTTTTGTGCATGAACTGTGTTCCCATTGACATGGTCAATACATAGTGTTCAAAGCTCAATACTCCCTGAGCAGGGCAAATCTGTTGAAATTTACCTCACTTCGGAATGTTTAATCATGGATTTGAATTGTGCAACGTCTTCACTCATGGGCAAGAGCGACATCATAAACCTCTGTAAATAAATATAATTTAAATTCACTTCTTGCACATTTCGGTGCACTTTGAATGGAACATATACATTCGCTTCGAACTGGAATCATGGTGGAATATCCTAGGATGTTTACTTCACAGGGAACTTACGTTCGAATAAAAGAAATGTCTTAAGTGATAAGATAAACATACAAAATGTACAGAGCAAGGTGGCGCAAGGACTGGAATTGAGAACTGCTACTCTACACTGCTCAAAACTCGCGTTTAAATCGTCAGTTGCAAATCCTTTACATATATAAACGTACTTACAGAGTGTGTGTCATAAGCACCGGCATTGTAGTCTACTCTCCCAGGATCAGGAAACAGTCGAGTCTTAACTTTTATAAAGAATATCTCTTTGGGTTTGAGATTTTAACCTTTGGAACTTTAGTGATCTAATCTATTCACTAACAGCTTGTAACACTCCAAAAATAAAGGAAAACTTGAAATTGAATCATATAACCTCTTTAACACATTCTGTTGACTATAAGTAATGTTGCACCTGCATGTCTACTAACTCTCATTAGAGTATTAGTAGAGTATTAGTAGACTGGTAGGGTTAGGGTTAGAATAAGTTGACATGTACTTGCAAAAGTCACTTATAGTCAGTAGAATGTCTGTTGTGAGACCATCACAATAAAGAGTTAGCAGATATTAAGCAAACCGTCTAATAATCTGATGAGAGTTAGTACACATGCAGGTGCAACTTATTTTTAAGAGAATGATCAAAAGGGACCATCAAAATAAAGTGTTAAAAATAGAAATCTTGTTACATTGTAAAGTTCAGTCACAATTTATTTTCGCTATTAACAAACCATTAACTACAACTTTTGCCTCCATAAACTCATAATTTGCTGCTTATTATTGATTTGTATGGTAGTTGTTAAGTTTAGGTATTGGGAAGGATTAGGAATGTAGAATATGTTCATGCAGAATATGTGCTCTATACAACCTGGTATCATAAAAATGGTATCATAAAAAAACATATTTGGTAAGTATTGTGAAGGTTCAGAATTTAAATATCCGGGGACTTAACTAAAAGTTAATGCTCTATCACAGTGGTTCCCAACCTTTTTCAACTCGCGGCCCACACAACCAAACACATATGTTTGCGCGGCCCACTGCAAAACAATTAAGTTAGATTTTAAAAGTAATTAGACCCCGCTATTATTGGGTTAATAACTTAGTCTTTTTCTAAATGAACTGGCAATGAAAAGAAAATGTGTATATATATATATATATATATATATATATATATATATATATATATATATATATATATATATATTTATATATATATATATATATATATATATATATATATATATATATATATGAAATTATGTTATGACTTAGACATTTTTTCATATATTAACAATATTATTATTTATTTTAATACTAATTGGAGGCCCACCTGCAATACCATCGGTTAAAAACCACTGCTCTATCATGTTGGATATATACCCTACACCAAACCCAGCAATAAACCTATGGTGAGGTGGCTCTCTCCACAGTCGAGGTGTTGATGGTCAATGGAGTTTCTCCTGATGTTTATCACAACCTCCTTTGTCTTACTCACATTGAGGAACAGGTTGTTAGTGCCACACCATTCAGCCAGCTGTGCCACTTCCTTTATGTAGTTCGTTTGATTGCTGTTTTTGATGAGACATACCACAGTTGTGTCATCCACAAACTTGATGATGTGACTGGAGGTGACCTTGGCAGTGCAGTCGTGGGTCAGCAGCATGAAGATCGGTGGGCTGAGCACACTTGTGCTCAGTGTGGTAGTGCTTGAGGTGTTGTAGGCAACACGGACTAACTGAATTCTTCCTTTTATAATGTCTAGGATCCAATTACAGAGGGAGGTATTTAGGCTCAGCTGGTTTAGTTTATTAATGAGCTGTAGTGGGAATATTGTGTTGATGATCACAATGAAAACCCATAGATATAAAGCTGGATATGTGCGATGCTAAAATTCAAAAGAATCAGTTTTAAACTCTCCAAGGATAAATTGTTTAAGTCATAACATGATTTTATACAAGTAAATTCGCATCATCAAATGTTCTGGTTGCGGAAAAATATGCTTTATTAATCTAAACTCTAAATTTGCGTGAAAAGAAATATAAGGTGTCAGAGTTTCACCGCCTATTTTGGAAACTGCAGCATATTGTATGTACTTATTGGTACGTATCTCGCGTCTTGTTAAAAAATGCACCCAGGTACATTTATTCCATGAGACCAGGAAGGCTTTATAAGTAGGCTACTAATAAACAGCCAATATTTTAATAATGGCTCATTTCCACTGAGCCGTGCGGTACAGTACAGTTCAGTACAGTACTCTTCTTGATAGGCGTGGTGTATGCCAGAAAGTATCAATCGATCGATAAAGCACAACAATAAATACAACTCTGCCTTTTTTTTGTTATATGTTAGTTTTAATGAACAATAATAGCCATTATATAAGTTGCTTTGTAACGATTTGTTTTGAAAAAAGCGCTATACAAATAAGTACAAAGTAGAAGAGACTTATATAAAAGGAAGACAAAAGCAAACAATTGAGTCAAACAAATTGTTACAAAGTCAGCGCTGTACTATGGTAAAGTTCAAAATAAATTATAAATTATAAAGTTAAACATAACTTTGTGCTCAGCCAAAATGATATGACCAGGAATAACAGATTCATTAGACCACGAATGCCTGTCAAATATAGCCTACACAAAATGAATTATATCTTGTGTTTAATCACTACAGAAGGACTAGCTGAGCTAAGGCTGATCTATGCGGATACATGAACACTGAGCGTCCGGTGATTGCTTGGAGCTCCAAAATTTCCATAGCAAATTTTTAAATAGGTGCTATTTTTATAAATAAACCACAGATTTTAGTTTAAAACAAATTATATTCTCGTCTGAAAAACTTTATATACAGTAACAATAACAATAACAGATATATTTAGAATGCTGTGTGGGTTTTTGGGCAATGACATTTCACAAGTCCACAAGAACAGACAAGAACGCAATTTGAGAAACAACTATTGTCTGTGTGGAAAATATTGAATTATAAAATACACGGTTATATATTTTTTGTGATTGTGCACTCTTATGTAAATAAGCCCAACACTCATGGACAGCAAAGTGGAATAAGTGGAGGAAGCTTTATCCCCTGTTTTGGATCACACAAAACCAATCAACATCCGTACCCTTTGCTTTGCTAGAGAAATGCAAAGGAACCAAAAAAGAGGTGTGGTATGGGTCTCTATTTTGGTACCATTCACAACTTCTGACAGTGGAAAGTACCAAACCGTACCACTCAATGGAAATGAGCCATAGGCATGTAGTTTTCATCCAAAATATCTTAAATTGTGTTCCAAAGATGAATAAAGCTTTTACGGGTTTGGAAAAGCAAGGGGAAGATATATGATTAATGACAAAATGTTCATATTGTGGTGGATTATCCCTATACTAAACTGTTACCTAAAATTCTTTACTGTAAATTTTGATCAAATGCATTTGTGTCATTATTCTGCCCTCGTGTCCTTGATTTTCCCTAGTCTTGAGGCAGGATCATGACAGACCCGTGTTTTGTGTACAAGCACATGGCCTTGTCTTTGGGCCATGTGCTTGTGTTGTCTCATTCCCTTGCCCCGCCCCCCTTGTTATCCTAGTCTTGTCGTGATTGTCCTATCTGTGCCACCTGTCGTGTCTTGATTAGTTCCCCTATTTAGATCTCCCAGTGTGCTCTGTCTTTCGTCGGTTCATTGTTCATCATTTGTGATTGTTCCACGTCTGAGATTATTCCACATTTGTGATTGTTTCTGTACCTCTGAAGTCCTTGTATTACCGTGAGTGTTTGTTTGTAGTTAGTGTTAAGAGTTTGTTTGTCATGTCAGCCCAGTCCTGTTTAGTTATTTAGTCTTTACCTTACTCCGTGTTTTCCCCCTCGTGGGTTTTGTTTTCCCTTTTGTTAAATAAATCCTGTGTTTAGTTACTTCCTGTCTGCACCTGAGTTCCTCCTTGCCAAACCCTGACAGAATGAACCGACCAAAAAGGAACTCAGCAGGCAGGAGGTCCCCCGAGCTCCAACACCTGTTGGAGTTCCGTCGTCAATGTTGGATGTCATCCCCCACCGACAGGAAGGGGGTCACCCTCCCATACTCGCCCGAGGGGGAATGGATCCTCCAAAATTATGCCCGGCTGTGGGAGAGCATCTCCCAGGAGGAGCCACAGAGGTCCCCTCCACCTACCCAGCTGCCAACGATCCCAGAGGGTCGTGTCCTGGCCGTGGCAACCCTGGGGGAATCAGGCAAGTCCCTCCCAAAATCCTGAGGCACCTCCCACTGCCTTCAGTCTCCCCAACAAGCGAGGGAGACGGTCTTCATGGGAGTCAGCTTCAGAGTCTTCGGCATCCGAGTCTGCCCTGCCCGAGACCAAACTCCCCCAACCCGCCTCTGACCCAGCTGTGGCCTCTGCACCGCGCCCAAGGAGGAAGAGGAAGAAGAAGGGGCCTGCCGGTCCTGTGACCCTGTCTCCTCCCGAGCCAGCAGCGGTGAGCGTGCCCGAGCCAGCAGCGGTGAGCGCTGGCGTGCCCGAGCCGGCAAAGAAGAGAGCTGTATTCAAGTCTGCAGTCGTGAGAGCGGAGGAGAGAGCCGCGGCCGACTCTGCAGCAAAAACTCTAGTACAGTCTGTCTCATCTCGTAAGGAGATGCCAGTTATCCTAGCTGCTAAAGCCTTCTCAGATTATTTGTCTCGTCTTGTCCAGATCCTAGAAGTCCCCGCCAGTCCTGTCTTGTCCCCAGACCCTGTCCCCAGAAGTCCCGAGTGTCCAGCCATTGTCTCCCCGTGTCCTGTTGTCTCCCCGTGTCCAGTAGATGTTGTCTCCCCGTGTCCAGTAGATGTTGTCTCCCCGTGTCCAGCTGTCGTCTCCCCGTGTCCCGTGAGTGTTGCCCCGTGTCCCGTGAGTGTTGCCCCGTGTCCCGTGTGAATTTGGCATCAGGCTGATCTTTGAGCTCATGCGATGAACCAGAGCGGCTGTGCTGGTGTGATACTGCATGCTTGTAGAATTGACAAGGAAAGGCATTGTGCAAGCCCAAGGCATGACAGATAGGACTCAAAGTGAATAGATGGTGTGCCAGTCATGTAACCTGTCCCTGGGCACAAATCTTTGTCCAGCTAAGATTTCACACAACTTAAGCCTCAGGTATAAAAATAATACACCAACATGCACACATTTCTGGGCCATGTATTTGGTTTACTGAGTTGTCAGGATTTAATTGTTTAGGATGTCATGCAATCTTAAGTTGTTCCATTCTTTGAAGCTAATTTTGGACATATTGATATAGCAACAGGTCCACAAGCTCAAACCTGAGATTGAGAATGAGACTGCAACAATTTAGCAGCAACCTATTGAACCAAAAAGTTTGGTTTTTAAGACTTAAAAAAATATATATTTTATGTTTTTGAAAGAAGTCTCTTATGCTTAAAAATACAGTAAAACAATAATATTGTGAATTGTGTATTTTTACAATCTAAAATAAACATCCATTGCTCACTGACTCTGAATACACTTACAGACAAATCATGGGATGCTCCTGATCAAATTATTTAGGCTAAGCATCAGCATTCCCAAATGATTGTACGCTGTTATTTTTAAAAGAAAAGAACGCAATGAGCTCGTAATCACTACTTCATAAATGGGAAATAGGATGTTTCCGATAGCAAATGAAGACAGCAGAGAAGTGCCTGCTCAGCACAGTTTTGTTAACTTTGTGGTTTATTATTTTTAGTCGTATGGGACACACTAACGGCCCTCTCACAATATATTGCTTTACACATTGCTTTTGCTGCTTAGAAATATTCATGCTATCATGCAGCACGTATCAAGATCTGCACTGCTGACCGAGCAAGAGATTGCTAAACGGAGCGAACACACTAGTCAAACGAACCAGGCTTTGAGGGTTAAGACTGCCTTGTGTGAGCACACCCTAATAATTATCCTGTATCCCGCAAACAAGTCTTTACCGACCCATCAAGTGTTATCCCGCGCCATACTCTGCTTTGATGGGTCCTGTGATCTTGCAGTTCTCTACTCGGAAGATGCCTATTATAGTGTTATGATCGAAGCTCTGGACTCTATAACTATAAAATATTTTCTATAAAAACTTTAATGCCCTGGCAGTGACAAATAGCTTGTTTTATATTTAATTTAATTACATTAATGTTATGTTTAAATACTTATTTACAATAAATATTTTAACTGCTAACTTTTATTTAAAGGAATACTGCTTTAAAAAGCACCTTATTTGTTTAAAGTGTTTGCAAACCAAATGTTATTGCACTTTTGTTCATATAGCAGTCCTTTTAAATGAAAAAAGTGCAAAATACACTACTTTTGAATGCATTATAAGTTTTGTGCATAACAATGCGATTAATTGTGATTAAAAAATGTTAATCGTTGCCCAGCACTAATTTTAATATTCACATTTATTTTAGTGATTGCAAAGCTGGACTTTTAAGTTGTCATTGCCACATGATCCTTTAGAAATCTTTTTGATATGCTGATTTGGTGCTAAATAATTTTTTTTTTCATTTTTTGTGGAAACTGTTATAGTAATTTTTTTCAGGATTCCTTAATGTCTAGAACGTTCAAAAGAACAATATGGTTTCACTTTATTTTGCTGGTCCCTTTTAAGGGGTCTGTACGTTATTGTTTCTCCTCTATGCCCCGCCTTTCTGAAATGCGTAATATTTTACAAAGCTCATCGGTCTGAAAAGCGAGGTGTGCTCTTATTGGCCAGCTATCCAGTTTATGTGAATGGTTTGAATGCCTCAAGCGTGTGACAGAAATGTTACACCACTTGTAATGATCCGTGTCCTAGTTAGAAAACTGGTGCGGCAAAAAAAAAAAAACAATAAAACCCATTACAATGAGCCATTTGTTGCATACAGTGGGGACATAATTACGGATTATAATGACTTATACTGTGTTTTTGTGTGTTGCATCACGCCGCATAAACATAAAACCATGTCTGCAGTGTAATGACATACAAAAATCGCTACTTTACACCAGCGGTTCTCAATTCCAGTCCCCACGCCCCCCAGCTCTGCATATTAACTCTCTCTTTGTTAAAACACCTGATTCAGATAATCAGCTCATTAGAAGTGAGTTTTGTGCATGAACTGTGTTCCCATTGACATGGTCAATACATAGTGTTCAAAGCTCAATACTCCCTGAGCAGGGCAAATCTGTTGAAATTTACCTCACTTCGGAATGTTTAATCATGGATTTGAATTGTGCAACGTCTTCACTCATGGGCAAGAGCGACATCATAAACCTCTGTAAATAAATATAATTTAAATTCACTTCTTGCACATTTCGGTGCACTTTGAATGGAACATATACATTCGCTTCGAACTGGAATCATGGCGGAATATCCTAGGATGTTTACTTCACAGGGAACTTACGTTCGAATAAAAGAAATGTCTTAAGTGATAAGATAAACATACAAAATGTACAGAGCAAGGTGGCGCAAGGACTGGAATTGAGAACTGCTACTCTACACTGCTCAAAACTCGCGTTTAAATTGTCAGTTGCAAATCCTTTACATATATAAACGTACTTACAGAGTGTGTGTCATAAGCACCGGCATTGTAGTCTACTCTCCCAGGATCAGGAAACAGTCGAGTCTTAACTTTTATAAAGAATATCTCTTTGGGTTTGAGATTTTAACCTTTGGAACTTTAGTGATCTAATCTATTCACTAACAGCTTGTAACACTCCAAAAATAAAGGAAAACTTGAAATTGAATCATATAACCTCTTTAACACATTCTGTTGACTATAAGTAATGTTGCACCTGCATGTCTACTAACTCTCATTAGAGTATTAGTAGAGTATTAGTAGACTGGTAGGGTTAGGGTTAGAATAAGTTGACATGTACTTGCAAAAGTCACTTATAGTCAGTAGAATGTCTGTTGTGAGACCATCACAATAAAGAGTTAGCAGATATTAAGCAAACCGTCTAATAATCTGATGAGAGTTAGTACACATGCAGGTGCAACTTATTTTTAAGAGAATGATCAAAAGGGACCATCAAAATAAAGTGTTAAAAATAGAAATCTTGTTACATTGTAAAGTTCAGTCACAATTTATTTTCGCTATTAACAAACCATTAACTACAACTTTTGCCTCCATAAACTCATAATTTGCTGCTTATTATTGATTTGTATGGTAGTTGTTAAGTTTAGGTATTGGGAAGGATTAGGAATGTAGAATATGTTCATGCAGAATATGTGCTCTATACAACCTGGTATCATAAAAATGGTATCATAAAAAAACATATTTGGTAAGTATTGTGAAGGTTCAGAATTTAAATATCCGGGGACTTAACTAAAAGTTAATGCTCTATCACAGTGGTTCCCAACCTTTTTCAACTCGCGGCCCACACAACCAAACACATATGTTTGCGCGGCCCACTGCAAAACAATTAAGTTAGATTTTAAAAGTAATTAGACCCCGCTATTATTGGGTTAATAACTTAGTCTTTTTCTAAATGAACTGGCAATGAAAAGAAAATGTGTATATATATATATATATATATATATATATATATATATATATATATATATATATATATATATATATATTTATATATATATATATATATATATATATATATATATATATATATATATATGAAATTATGTTATGACTTAGACATTTTTTCATATATTAACAATATTATTATTTATTTTAATACTAATTGGAGGCCCACCTGCAATACCATCGGTTAAAAACCACTGCTCTATCATGTTGGATATATACCCTACACCAAACCCAGCAATAAACCTATGGTGAGGTGGCTCTCTCCACAGTCGAGGTGTTGATGGTCAATGGAGTTTCTCCTGATGTTTATCACAACCTCCTTTGTCTTACTCACATTGAGGAACAGGTTGTTAGTGCCACACCATTCAGCCAGCTGTGCCACTTCCTTTATGTAGTTCGTTTGATTGCTGTTTTTGATGAGACATACCACAGTTGTGTCATCCACAAACTTGATGATGTGACTGGAGGTGACCTTGGCAGTGCAGTCGTGGGTCAGCAGCATGAAGATCGGTGGGCTGAGCACACTTGTGCTCAGTGTGGTAGTGCTTGAGGTGTTGTAGGCAACACGGACTAACTGAATTCTTCCTTTTATAATGTCTAGGATCCAATTACAGAGGGAGGTATTTAGGCTCAGCTGGTTTAGTTTATTAATGAGCTGTAGTGGGAATATTGTGTTGATGATCACAATGAAAACCCATAGATATAAAGCTGGATATGTGCGATGCTAAAATTCAAAAGAATCAGTTTTAAACTCTCCAAGGATAAATTGTTTAAGTCATAACATGATTTTATACAAGTAAATTCGCATCATCAAATGTTCTGGTTGCGGAAAAATATGCTTTATTAATCTAAACTCTAAATTTGCGTGAAAAGAAATATAAGGTGTCAGAGTTTCACTGCCTATTTTGGAAACTGCAGCATATTGTATGTACTTATTGGTACGTATCTCGCGTCTTGTTAAAAAATGCACCCAGGTACATTTATTCCATGAGACCAGGAAGGCTTTATAAGTAGGCTACTAATAAACAGCCAATATTTTAATAATGGCTCATTTCCACTGAGCCGTGCGGTACAGTACAGTTCAGTACAGTACTCTTCTTGATAGGCGTGGTGTATGCCAGAAAGTATCAATCGATCGATAAAGCACAACAATAAATACAACTCTGCCTTTTTTTTGTTATATGTTAGTTTTAATGAACAATAATAGCCATTATATAAGTTGCTTTGTAACGATTTGTTTTGAAAAAAGCGCTATACAAATAAGTACAAAGTAGAAGAGACTTATATAAAAGGAAGACAAAAGCAAACAATTGAGTCAAACAAATTGTTACAAAGTCAGCGCTGTACTATGGTAAAGTTCAAAATAAATTATAAATTATAAAGTTAAACATAACTTTGTGCTCAGCCAAAATGATATGACCAGGAATAACAGATTCATTAGACCACGAATGCCTGTCAAATATAGCCTACACAAAATGAATTATATCTTGTGTTTAATCACTACAGAAGGACTAGCTGAGCTAAGGCTGATCTATGCGGATACATGAACACTGAGCGTCCGGTGATTGCTTGGAGCTCCAAAATTTCCATAGCAAATTTTTAAATAGGTGCTATTTTTATAAATAAACCACAGATTTTAGTTTAAAACAAATTATATTCTCGTCTGAAAAACTTTATATACAGTAACAATAACAATAACAGATATATTTAGAATGCTGTGTGGGTTTTTGGGCAATGACATTTCACAAGTCCACAAGAACAGACAAGAACGCAATTTGAGAAACAACTATTGTCTGTGTGGAAAATATTGAATTATAAAATACACGGTTATATATTTTTTGTGATTGTGCACTCTTATGTAAATAAGCCCAACACTCATGGACAGCAAAGTGGAATAAGTGGAGGAAGCTTTATCCCCTGTTTTGGATCACACAAAACCAATCAACATCCGTACCCTTTGCTTTGCTAGAGAAATGCAAAGGAACCAAAAAAGAGGTGTGGTATGGGTCTCTATTTTGGTACCATTCACAACTTCTGACAGTGGAAAGTACCAAACCGTACCACTCAATGGAATTGAGCCATAGGCATGTAGTTTTCATCCAAAATATCTTAAATTGTGTTCCAAAGATGAATAAAGCTTTTACGGGTTTGGAAAAGCAAGGGGAAGATATATGATTAATGACAAAATGTTCATATTGTGGTGGATTATCCCTATACTAAACTGTTACCTAAAATTCTTTACTGTAAATTTTGATCAAATGCATTTGTGTCATTATTCTGCCCTCGTGTCCTTGATTTTCCCTAGTCTTGAGGCAGGATCATGACAGACCCGTGTTTTGTGTACAAGCACATGGCCTTGTCTTTGGGCCATGTGCTTGTGTTGTCTCATTCCCTTGCCCCGCCCCCCTTGTTATCCTAGTCTTGTCGTGATTGTCCTATCTGTGCCACCTGTCGTGTCTTGATTAGTTCCCCTATTTAGATCTCCCAGTGTGCTCTGTCTTTCGTCGGTTCATTGTTCATCATTTGTGATTGTTCCACGTCTGAGATTATTCCACATTTGTGATTGTTTCTGTACCTCTGAAGTCCTTGTATTACCGTGAGTGTTTGTTTGTAGTTAGTGTTAAGAGTTTGTTTGTCATGTCAGCCCAGTCCTGTTTAGTTATTTAGTCTTTACCTTACTCCGTGTTTTCCCCCTCGTGGGTTTTGTTTTCCCTTTTGTTAAATAAATCCTGTGTTTAGTTACTTCCTGTCTGCACCTGAGTTCCTCCTTGCCAAACCCTGACAGAATGAACCGACCAAAAAGGAACTCAGCAGGCAGGAGGTCCCCCGAGCTCCAACACCTGTTGGAGTTCCGTCGTCAATGTTGGATGTCATCCCCCACCGACAGGAAGGGGGTCACCCTCCCATACTCGCCCGAGGGGGAATGGATCCTCCAAAATTATGCCCGGCTGTGGGAGAGCATCTCCCAGGAGGAGCCACAGAGGTCCCCTCCACCTACCCAGCTGCCAACGATCCCAGAGGGTCGTGTCCTGGCCGTGGCAACCCTGGGGGAATCAGGCAAGTCCCTCCCAAAATCCTGAGGCACCTCCCACTGCCTTCAGTCTCCCCAACAAGCGAGGGAGACGGTCTTCATGGGAGTCAGCTTCAGAGTCTTCGGCATCCGAGTCTGCCCTGCCCGAGACCAAACTCCCCCAACCCGCCTCTGACCCAGCTGTGGCCTCTGCACCGCGCCCAAGGAGGAAGAGGAAGAAGAAGGGGCCTGCCGGTCCTGTGACCCTGTCTCCTCCCGAGCCAGCAGCGGTGAGCGTGCCCGAGCCAGCAGCGGTGAGCGCTGGCGTGCCCGAGCCGGCAAAGAAGAGAGCTGTATTCAAGTCTGCAGTCGTGAGAGCGGAGGAGAGAGCCGCGGCCGACTCTGCAGCAAAAACTCTAGTACAGTCTGTCTCATCTCGTAAGGAGATGCCAGTTATCCTAGCTGCTAAAGCCTTCTCAGATTATTTGTCTCGTCTTGTCCAGATCCTAGAAGTCCCCGCCAGTCCTGTCTTGTCCCCAGACCCTGTCCCCAGAAGTCCCGAGTGTCCAGCCATTGTCTCCCCGTGTCCTGTTGTCTCCCCGTGTCCAGTAGATGTTGTCTCCCCGTGTCCAGTAGATGTTGTCTCCCCGTGTCCAGCTGTCGTCTCCCCGTGTCCCGTGAGTGTTGCCCCGTGTCCCGTGAGTGTTGCCCCGTGTCCCGTGAGTGTTGCCCCGTGTCCCGTGAGTGTTGCCCTGTGTCCTGTTGTCTCCCCGTGTCCAGTAGATGTTGTCCCCCCGTGTCCAGCTGTCGTCTCCCCGCGTCCCGTAAGTGTTGCCCCGCGTCCCGTGTCTGCTCCTGTCATGTCCTCCTGTCAGTTGTCCCGAGACCCCTCCCCACCCCTCACCACCCAGACCTGCCCGTCCCCCCCTTCGTCAGCCTTCGTCCTGTCCTCCTAAGATTCCTAACCCACCCACCCACCCTGGTCTGTCCCCCATGAACTTTGTGGTCCCGCCTCCTCCCCTTCCCTGTTTGTTTTTTTTTATTAGTCACCCTAACCCTGCCGTTGTGTACTCATGTTTGCCTTTGTTGTTATTTGTCATGTCTTGTTGGTTTGTGTCTGTGTCCCAGTCTGTCATGTCAGTCATGTCCCGTGTTTGTTCCCTTGAGGAGCGTCTGGAAGCCGCTCCTTAAGGGAGGGGTTCTGTCATGATTCTGCCCTCGTGTCCTTGATTTTCCCTAGTCTTGAGGCAGGATCATGACAGACCCGTGTTTTGTGTACAAGCACATGGCCTTGTCTTTGGGCCATGTGCGTGTGTTGTCTCATTCCCTTGCCCCGCCCCCCTTGTTATCCTAGTCTTGTCGTGATTGTCCTATCTGTGCCACCTGTCGTGTCTTGATTAGTTCCCCTATTTAGATCTCCCAGTGTGCTGTCTTTCGTCGGTTCATTGTTCATCATTTGTGATTGTTCCACGTCTGAGATTATTCCACATTTGTGATTGTTTCTGTACCTCTGAAGTCCTTGTATTACCGTGAGTGTTTGTAGTTGGTGTTAAGAGTTTGTTTGTCATGTCAGCCCAGTCCTGTTTAGTTATTTAGTCTTTACCTTACTCCGTGTTTTCCCCCTCGTGGGTTTTGTTTTCCCTTTTGTTAAAAATCCTGTGTTTAGTTGCTTCCTGTCTGCACCTGAGTTCCTCCTTGCCAAACCCTGACAATTTGCCCTTGCTTTAAAAAAATAAAGATCTCACAACCCAGTCCTGATGTTATAATCAAACCCACAAATTTTATGTTTGAAGAACTAAATTATTCAGAGAGGTATTAAAAGATCTGCCATGTGTCATTATCTTGAACCCTGATGGAAATTGGTATTCATTAGAAAGCATTTTAACAAAGAGAGGCTATTAGGAATGCGTCAGAAACACAGGAAATTAGGTGAGTCCTGCAGTTGGCCAAAAAAATCTGCCACGTGATTGGGCTTGAGGTGTTGTTAATGGTCTGCAGTCATATTAAGCTAATTAGAGTGGCTAAGTGTTTAACCTCCCTTGGGATTTCACATTTTATTATGTTACAGCATTCAACCTTGTATTTCATTAAGAACATTTGCTACTCATGACAAAACCTGTGTTCATTAGATGTTTCACATGGTTTCACAATAAATACAACATTCTCTGGCTGCACACCCACACATTTCCAAGGAAACAGAGCAATAAAGTACAGGGAACATTCAAACCTAATCTAAGACAAGGTCTTTTAAAAAATGCCAGTCAGCAAAAGGGTCTAAGAAACAAGGAATATACCTTGAAGCACAGGGAGGTCCTAAGCCATTAAAAACAGAGAAATTATGGAATAAAATGTGTTCATCCATCAAATCTGAGTGTCCAAGTAAGAAAGGCTATAGTAAAGGGGGCCACTGAAAGGCCCAAGGCAGCTGTATGAAGTTATGGACCTCCATAACTGAAATGAAAGAAAGTGGGCATGAGACAACAATAGTTCATACTCTTCATAAATCTGGCTTGTGTGATGGGGAACATTTCATATCATGACTAGAGTTCACCCAAAGACATGTGAGAGATTCTATTTAGGGTAACATTAGATGGGACCAAAATGGAAGTCTAAGAAGTTCTCTGGTAGAGACCTCTTGACAAAAAACATTGTCATACGTTAGGCCCATAAAGTATCTGAACATTTAGCAAGCTTTAAAAATGTATGAATGTCTTTGTACTAGATAAAATATTCATCCATCCATCCGTCATATCTGTCTGTCTGTCTGTCTAATATAGATATGCTTATTATTATGATCTATATTATTATCTAATATGCTTGTCTGTCTGTTAATCTATAGTACAGACACATTTTAACCAAAACACTTAACAAAGAAAAATAGTAGTTCACTGTTTTAATTACAACACTGTAGTTAATATTGTGTATTTAATGTATTATTTTGCATTTGGAAATCTGCAAATTTAATTTGGTTCACTAAAACCTTGTCATCAGCTGGTTAGAAAAGGTAGAAAATGTATAGCATTTATTTGCTGAAATTTATCTTCTAAGTGTACAAATACTTTTTGGGGCAACTGTAAAAACCTTGTCCACTTTAAAGACCATTCCATCTTGCTACACAACCACAATCCATAATTTAAGTCACAGTTCAATAGTTTAAAACCAAAGAAAAATCAATGCCAGGCTGTGTCCTGGAAAAACCCGGATCTCAGACCAATTGAGCATTTGTGGAATGACCAAAAAACTCAGTTTAAAATGGTTTCTGTCCAGCTTGATGGAGCTTGATCAATTGTGCCAAATACAATAAGCAAATATGACAGTATCAACTGCAGCAGTCTTAATAATTAATACTTAAATAATCATTGTTTCCAGCAGTAACACAATAATACATCCAAAGGATTGACTGTACTGTTTGAATATTGTTTGAATTTGAATACTGTAGCTTTTAATAAAAAACACATGAAAGGATGTTACCTTTAATGATCTCATCTCTGCAAAAAGTCATTTTGGACAACTGTGTTGAAAACACAAATATATTTTTGAGAATGTCTGTATAGGTGTGCATGTGTATTTTATGAAGTGTAAGATATATCTATTCTCTATAGTTTTCCAAACCTATTGATCATTGGTTCAATTGTTGTTTTATTATTTTTGTGTTTTAAAGTTACATAGATAAATCAATTTATTTATAATTTTTTCTCTTTTTTCATTCTAATCTCTACAGCACTTTGGTCAACTTCAGTTGTTTTTTAAATGTGCTTTATACATAAATATTGTATTGTATTTTATGTGTGCATGTTATAAGTCTACCTGCAGGGTTTTTGGGGAGATTTGTTTTTGCCTTACTTAGGTTTTTTGTTTCCAATTTGGCCTCGCTCAAACCGGCATAGTGGAGTGATGTGAGGGGAAAGCATAACAGAGGGAGCCGCTGTCTGCTGTGTGTTTCACATACAAAATCTGCCTGGAGGAACAGATAAAAGAGACTTTCCAAACCCTTACATATATGTATGTATCTGGGTAAAACTGCAAGAGCAATCCTCTACCCTCATCTCACACATTTCAGCTTTTCTCTTTATGTTTTCACATCTTAAATAATCTAAAATAGCAATGTTGCCATAGTGCAGTGACAAGCGTAAGCAACAGTGCTGTTGTACTGAAATATGCAATATAAAAACATTTCATTTTTTACATTCAGAAATGTAAACAAATAGGAATATTTTAACTAAAAGATTTATTTAATTTTATTAACTATACACATGTTTGTGTGTGTTTATAACAATTACATGAATTCTAATTATATATATATGTATATATATATATATATATATCATTCCTGAAAATATAATTGTAAAGCGGACAATATATATTGTCTGCATCTCAATATAATTATATCTTTATTTTCAGGCATGTCAGTCGAAATTTTTTTATTTTTATGCCTTTACATCCTGTGTATATGTAAAGTGATATGTAAAGTGATCATTAAAGTTTTTCTAAGTCAAGAATGCATTTTGGTTTTAGGTTTTAGGACAACTTTGATGAAAGGTTTTGATCCACTTCAAATGTTGACTACTAGGTTTTATCTACTACTACTTTAAAAGGCTGGCTTTGGTACCAAAAGGTCCTCACAGTGACAGTGCTAATCTTTTCTAGACAATTCAACATGGTTCAGAGGGATAGGGAAACTGTCTGTCTGTTTGTGAACATCATCTGTAGAGGAGGACAACTGTGGTAACATGATACACAAAGCCTTTATTTCCAGGAAATAGGTGAAATAGTGGTGCAAGCAGATGAGTGTCCAGTTTCTGTGAATTCTTTTTTTTTGACTAACCTGAGATGATAACAGTAATATAGTCTTTTTTTAGGTGCAGGTTCGAGGAGTGGATGAGATGGGATTAAGGCTGGAGTGAAAGACAGAAGACAGGTAAGTATTCAATGAGGTAATCGGGATCTTAACATAAGAACAACGAGACCAGACAAGGGAGAAGTGGAAAGTGGCTGCTTTTATGCCACATTTGACGTGATCATCTGTGGCAGGTGTGGTGATGGCTGACTGTGTGCATGTGTGAAATAGAAGGGATCCTGGGAAATGTAGTTCCAAGTAGACTGGGCTGGTGACTGAGGATAGTGGTTGGTCTGGAGATCGCGATGGTATGTATGTATATATGTGTGTATATTCTTGTAAAAATACTTTCTATGTAACTATAATTTAATTTATAATATAATGTCTATAGTGCAATATAATGTAAATACTTTTATATTATAAATGCAGACTTCTAATACAGTATAATATAATATTGTCATACTTTACTATGGGGACTAGTTCTCACAATTAACTATGCCTTTTGCCTCAATAAACAGCGAATATGCTAGTAATATGCATGCTAATAAGCAACTAGTTAATAATAACAATTAGTCCCTAAATTAAAATGTAATCTATAATATAAGTTTTTATAATTTAAACTGAAGGTTTGACATGCTTTAATGTTTAAAAAAAACATTATTTTTCAAATACTATACATTATACTATACTATACACTATGCCCCGCCTCTCTCAAATGCGTTGTTTTTTACAAAGTAGAAAGCAGTCAAAAGCAGTCTGCTCTGATTGGCCAACTGACCCAGTTCATTGTGATTGTAAAGACAGTTAATAATGTCCTTAAATTTACCATCAGTTTAAGCCTGAAAGGGGAACAGAGTCATGTGACAGACACAGTGATGAAGCTCGCATGTGTTTGCGTCTCTTTCTCTCTTTCTCTCTCTCTTTCTCTCTCACATAGACTCACACACATGATGTTCAAAACTGCATTTGAACATTCAGTAGCAAATACTAAAATAATTAACAAAACATACTTACAGTAGCTGATTCAGAAACGCCAGATTATCGTAGCGAAGTCAGAATTTCCTCCTCTCCGAGGTCATGAAATGGTTGTCCATAAAATGTGTTGCTGTTCTGTTGTAAATTGTAAGTAATCTTAAAGATTCCTAAATGCATTTTCTTTCGGAAGGCCAAATAAAGTGCTTTTGCTTTCGCTTAGAAACACACAGCATCTCCCTGACATGACTGCTTCAACAGCCTCACGACTTCCTTCTTTGCATGAACATTTTGGCGGCATTACAGGAATATTTTCACATCGTGATATAGACATGTAGGGGTGTGTTTGAATGATCCATTTTAGGGGGGCGTGGCAGAGTCTTAACTTTGATAAAGAATTTCTATTTGGTTTTGAAACTTTAGTCTTTGCAACTTCAGGGATCTTATCTATGCACAATCAGCTTGTATCAATCCAAAGAGAAAGAAAAACTTGAAATTGCATCATTTGACCCCTTTAAAAAAGTAACTGCTTTAGATTTGAGGTACAGTAAATGTGGTCCTACCTGTGATCCCACTTAAATAAAATCAACTGCATTAATATTAGCTTTGATTTCATGAAATATTTTTTTTGGGTGTCATAATCATAGAGAACCTGTGCTGGGAGCCATTTTACAACTATATTCCTAGCCAGACCTGTGTAATAAATGGCCCAGTGTAAAAAACAACAACAAAAAAAAAACATGCTTTGTTGACATGGCATTATAAAAACTTCTTAAGAATGTATGTTTTTCTGAGACTTTAGCTCCTTATCTTAAACTCACACTGAGCACTGATGTGCGGGATGTTACTGATGATAGCAAAGAACTACTAAACTCAGTCAAATCGTTTGTAAAATCTTTCAGCATGGGTGAAATTTCTCTTTGTGAAGGCGTATCTCTTGAATTAATATTTAATGGATAAACTACAAACATGATTGGGGGAAAACCAATCAGGGACGTCTATAATACCTGGAGAGAGCTGTTAGATTTTCCATTGGCTGCTTGATTGATTTAACCACAAGGGACAAACCTTAAAACCAATTCTGTTTAAGTAACTCCTAATATTGAAACAGAGAAATTGTACTCTCATAAAAACATTTGGATGAACAAAGTATTGGATCACCAGAGAAAGCGAGCAGAAACTGAAGCACACTGACATTTTCTACACAAATCCTCTTCTCTTGTCTAACCTTGTGAAGCTGAAAAAATATTGCCAGATCTGATTATGTGGTCATGACAGCCTAGAGGGAGTTGTTAAGTCAACAAATCAAAATAACTTTTGATGAGTGAGGATGCATCTGAGTATGCTGAAGAGAGAGAAGGAGAGAGAGAAAGAAAGAGAAATGAAAAGCAGGAAGCAGTGGTTGGAAGTGAAGGGAGGGGTATGACATTGAACTGATCATCTGCCATTTATCAAGTAACCAGGGACTCAATATAAGTTTTCCTCTCTCTACAGTGTGGAAAGATGAATTGTGTAGCCCAGGCCAGACTTGCTGGTACTGAATAATAAACACTGCCTCAGGTAACCTAGTTGGCCCTCCTGCTGAGAGCACCAGTGCCTTGAGCAGAGTGACCGGGGGTCTTTGTTTGAATAACTCATGCCCTTCTGCCATCTGATTTCACCCTATCTTCAGAACACTCCTTCTTAACCAACTTATTCCTTGCTTTCGGTTTCTCTTGATGGCTTGCTTGCATCTTGGGATTCGATAAATTAAAATACCTCATCTTCCAGTTGAAGAATAAAATACTTTTGTGCTGTTTGGCAGATGTTATCAGATGTTTCGGGGGATTTAGCAAATTCAAACAATCCTATTTTTTGCAATTTAAGACCCAAGACTTTTATCATTGCAAACGTTATGCAATCATGCACTTTTTAATTAAAAAAAGCACTTTATACATTTTTGTTGATGTCTTTCCTTCACAATGTTTCTGTTCTTCAATCTTAGCTGCTCTGTTTTCCCTGACTGCCATTTTTGTTCTTTATTATAGCTTCCATCTACTCCTCAAGTTGGCACAAAGCATACCTGTGCACCAAAATTGGTTTTCTCTTACATTTGGTGATATTTAATCATGTCCTAATGGTTTGAGAGTCAGACTAGTAATCTAAAGGTTGCGGGTTCGAGTCTTGTACCGGCAGGGATTGTTGGTGGGGGGAGTGAATGTACTGCTCTCTCTCCCACCTTCAATATCACAACATTGCTGCCCTTGAGCAAGGCACCGAACCCCCAACTGCTCCCCAGGTGCCGCAGCAAAAAATGGCTGCCCACTGCTCTGGGTGTGTGTTCACGGTGTGTGTGTGTGTGTGTTCACTGCTATGTGTGTGCACACTTTGGATGGGATAAATTCAGAGCACTTATTCTGAACTCTAAGCTGGATAAATTTAGTGATAGTTCACCCAAAACTAAACTTTCTGACATGATTTGCTTATTTCATTTCTGTTTCTCAAAGAGAGCTTTACCATATGGCTTTAAATGACTTGGAAAACATTGCACAAGCAATAATTTTGGAGCTCAAAAGCTTTGTAATAGTATGGAAAAGAGCATGGAAAACAATATTTCTTCTGTTTTATTCTAAAGAACAAGAGGGTGAGTAAATGGTGACAGAATTGTAATTTTTGTGGGTGAACTTTGGTAGAAGTTTGAGAAAGTTCACCAAGTATTTGCCCTTGGTTCTGTGGGAAAATGTGTCCAAATCAATCGTCCAATGTAACATGCGGGATTTAGACAAGTAATCATGAAAGAAACTGTATGATTTCTGGATCCCCAATTTAATCCACTTTTACAACAATCTGATTTGTTTTGTACTGACATTGAAGAATGTCTCAGCCTGGTCAAGAGAACCAACCTAAGCTTTATGTCATTCACAGAGTGTGGATTTCTTATCAACCGCTACATCTGCTGCACTGAACTGACCAGTTATGAGCTGAGAAAGTGCTATTTTTGGATCCCAAAGAGTTAATCAAGGCTTAAACTTACAGAATGTACTTAGAAACGAATCAATAGAACATGCTGGTGAGTTTTCATTGTGCAGCATTCACGTTAAGCTCTCTTCCCCAAAAACAATTTTGTTTCCCTGTTTTTCCTGGCTTTGTTAGATATCACCACAAAGCTGTTTGGCTTGACTCCGAAAAAGGTGGTGGCTTAGTGTTGTCTGTGTGGCTTTCTTGGCTCTGTGTACCACATTTTCAGGTGCTTTAAATGATTGGAAAGTGACTGTGGTTGTTTCATTGAGAAGTGAGGCATTGGTCCAACCATCTCAATGTAGAAAAACAAATTGTTGCAGAAAACTGCTTCTCAATAACCCCTGAATTAGCTTCAGCGAGGGACTGAACTTCCTCTAAATACACACTGACAGTCTGCTTATGATCATCCAGTAGCCTCATTCAAAAATCATTTATTATATTCAGTTCCATAATAAAGCTGTTCTTCCCCATCATTCCTAATGAACTGGCTCCGCATACCCTTTTGTAAGCCAATGCATGGCAGATTTTTAAAATCGGAGGAATAACAATGCATATCTGTTTTCATTTGATCACATTTTATGCCATTAATTTAAGTGCCTGTGTGAATGCAAATGCTGACCTCCTTACCAAACCTGATTAAAGTGTCACATAATAAAGACACTCCCAAATTTACACCAACTCAGTTGCATTATACATCAAACGATTCATCATGTTTCAGATGCAATATTCAAGCCCTTACAGATTTATCAAAAGGAGGGAATACAGACATTCATACCATAGGCAAATGACAAGGTTATGGTTGCTGGAGCATTCAATCACAGCCCCAAAAATAAAACCCTGATGCTATTTTTCTTCATCCCTTAAATGTAAATAAAACGCATCCATCACTATTCTGACAGCCATCAGTGGATAACTAACGGCCAGCATGATAATTTGCCAGTCAATTCCACACTGAGACTGGTAGAGTGGATTTAAGGTTGGGCTTTGCAGATGGTAGTTTGGCGGTTAAGTGTTTGGTTTTATTACACTTCAGAGTGCAAGTGAGGCACTGGAGAGGGATTTTATTTTTCTTCTTTTTTTTTTCTGTAAAACACTCTTCATATTTTCAAAAAAAAAATCAAAATTAAAGTCTCCTGCCAGAGCCTGATTTAGACCTTTTATCAATCTAGCCTATACATACTGATGATAATGCAGTACCCTGTAGGATTTACATTGACCAAAACCAAATTCAAAGGAAATTATCAGCACTCTCCCATCATTATAGATACTCCAAAATAGAACAATCACGAAAAAAAGTGATTGTCATTATGAGTGAGTTTGAAAATCATTAATTCAGTTTATTCATTCAAAACATCATTTAATTCGGCAACAAAACAAGTGACTGTCGTCTTTTGTGTGAATTACAGAATAATTAATTCAACTGATTCATTCACAACTACTGATAAACCTGAATAATTTGTTTAAAAAAGCTGATTTATTCAGGAGTGATCATAGTGTGTTGATCTGAGAAGTGCGATGGTTAATTTTTGTTTGGACAGCCCAGTTGTCAATATTGTGCTTAAATTTCAAAAAGGTTTTAATGTCCAAACATTGACAATAAACATTTATTTTCTCATCAAAGTTATTATGCAGAAGAAACACATTTCCTGCTGAAGATTCTATTTCTGTCTGGGATGCACATCATTTGAAGCCATATACATCAAATTAAAGAGGTTAAGCAGTTAATAATATAATCAAACCCAACAGTGACCTGTGGGTGTCTATGGTCCTGTGTTGTTTTTGAATACCTCAGAAAATGATGTGCAAATATTATTAGGCAAATACAGGATGTAATTCTCACCCACAGATTAGTGCGAGAAGGAAGTGAAAACTGAAGAAGGTGGGAATAGAGATAAAGGATGAATAAGCCGGAAAGCTTGCTTGTACCACCCCCTCACACTCCCACAGCCTCATCATCTTGCTCGAGGCTATTCCCCATCCTTTAGCATATTAGTAGGTTTACAGAGAAGGAATCTAGAACTTTCTTAGCACTTCTTCATCTCAATAGGAAATCTCTGAGGGACCAATCAACTCTTCAGTAATCCCACAGTTTGATTTCACAGACGAACGAGTCGATCATTCAATAGTACGCCCCTACAAGTAGCCAGTCTTCATTCTGCTCATGAAATACTGCTAAACCTCCTCAATTGACCTCAAAATATGATTTTGTTCCGATGCCAATAATACAATACTTAACCAATGTATGTTTAAAGGTTGTATGACTGGGTTTCTTGGCACATTAAGATGAAGCTAGAATGGTTTCCATTTACTTGGGTGACCCAGGATCATTTTTTTTTGTTTGTTTTTATATTAAATGTAATTTATGTAATCTTTGGCATTAGTTGTGTGTTCCTGTGTCCCTATTGAAAACCAAATGGGATTTTGAGGCCTTGCAACTACTGCCTACTCACTGCAATTTATTGATTACACTGAATGTTTTGTCTTGAATAAAACAAAGGCTGAGGCATGTGTTACTTTTAGTGTTAGGGTTAATGCTAAAGAACTGACTGGTGCCAACTGCTTAGTTTACAGCTGTTAAATCAGCTGGGATTTGAGCTGAAATGCTCACAAAGCTCATACTCATCACAAGTTGACTACAAAATTCCACAACAAAGAGTCTTAATGCAAAATCAAGATTATTGTTAGTGCTCTCTGTTCCTGTGCTTAAAAGGGGGAGATATCAAAGGTTCAAGCACTCTAATCGCTGTTTTGGTAAAGTATGGTTCACTGGAAAAGGATTTTGTTGAGCAAAATCCCACAGTGATGATATTAGAGATCATTTCGGAGAAAATGGTGGACACAGTGCTCAGGTTAACATTTGTGTGGAGCTTAAAATAGAATGACAGACAGATGTATGTTAGCAACAAACAGCTAACAGGGTTTCAGTGCATGAGGGTGAAACATGATTATACAGTAAAGAGTGCTGGGTAAGCTGTGTCAGCTACTTAATCTAGTGACCTGTGCATGTTTTTGATGTGACCATTTTTATTATAAAAAAAGGGTTGATCATATATAGCTGAATATAATTGGAAACTTTTTATCAGGAAATTTTATTTTCTGATTTAATATATTTAAAATGTTAATATCATTTTCAACCACCATTTGCTTCAGTTTTCAGTGCCACATGATCCTTCAGAAATCATTTCTGGCCCTGTTTACACCTGCTATTAAGATGTGTTTTTGTCAATCCAATCACAAGTGGACAGTGTTAAAAACAGGTGTGAACAGGGTATTAAACGCTTTGACCTTGTCCACTTCGACCAATTCCAGAGGAACTTGTTCAAACAGACACTAAAGTCCATCTACTCCATGCTGACTGAGCTAATTCTTAAACATTACGATGTTCATTTCCTATTCGTTAATCGACAAAATTAGAATGTTACATTTGATTTTAATTAAATTACAATGGATAAGTCTATGTGACCCATTTAAAATAAATGTTTTTCTTTTCAGTGTAATTTATGGCATGCAGGAAAAAAAACTGTAGGTTTTAGTAGTTTTTTATTATTATTTCATTCTCTCGATTTATAAATTGTTCACACAATTTACTAATTTGTTCCCTCAATTTGCTAAATTGTGCACACAATTTATAAATCAAAAGAAAAAAGTGTAAATTGTGTGCACAATTTAGAAAATTGAGGGAACGAGATAATGGTGTGCACATTTTAATACATTGAAGGAAAGAATTTGTAAATAATTCATATATATATAAATATATGACGGGCTAGTCTTAGAGTTCAATATTTTTCTCCCCCCTTCCTTTCCCCTTTCTTTCCTTTCTCCTTTCCTTCCCCCTTCTTTCCCTTTTTCTACACCCAGTGAAAAAAAAAAAAAAAAAAGCCAAGGATATATATACGCATACATACACCCATATCTGAACAGACGTATAGCATATATGCACCTATATATACATACGTACTTATATACATTCATATGCATACATCCATATATATCCATATATATATATGTTATAGGGGTGTAACGGTTCACAAAATTCACGGTTCGGTTCGATACGATACACTGATGTCACGGTTCGGTTCGGTTCGGTTCGATACGTTTTAGATACAGCAAAATGTAAAAACATCTCAACTTTTCAGAATGCCGCAAGCGCACCGCGGGTCATGTGACAAGAACCAACCAATCAGCTTCATCCTTTCCCGTAACAACGTTGAGAGCTCAGCCAAGATGAAGGATCAGCTGATCATAGTTGTATATGGATTGCAATTTTGAAATAAATTCAGTAGCAGAGCTACTGCAAGCGATTTTTAGAGCTGCAAATCCATTTATCCTTCGCTGAAATTTCCGCGTCTCATGGAGAGAGCACGTCATTGTTGCTTAGCAAAGACAGATGCCTCAGGAGAAAGACGCGCTTAGCGTTTTCCATGCGTTTTTAGGCACGATATGTGAACGGCCCCTAAGGCGCTCGCTCACTCAGCACGCGCTGAAGGCTCGTTGCAAAATGTCGAATGCCTTTAACAGACCAGAAATATAAGATCCTAAAATAACCAACAGGTCTGGTGTTTGGGTTGGATTCCCTGTAAGCTATAGTGTCTAAATGCTGCAGGGATAGTTTGCTGCGTGCATGTTTCTCCTTTTTTTCGTCTTTTCCCAGATAGTACTGAGGCATATATCCCAGATATTCCCGCTGTTTTTTTTTTTTTTTTTTTTTGTAATCCCGCTGGTGTACCCTGTCATGTTGCAGATGCGACATACCGTTGTTTATTTATCCACCACTCTCTTGCCATCACCATTATAGCTTAAAGGGAATCCAAAGTGCACCCAAACACCAGACCTGTTGGTTATTGGAGGATCTTCTCATTTCTAGTCTGTTAAACGCATTGGCTATTTTGCAACGAGCCTTCAGCGCGTACTGAGTGAGCGAGCGCCTGCTGAGTAGCCTAACATAAACATATAAGATGGTGTTTTTTTCTTCTTCGGGAGTGTCAGGGGCGTTGCCTGTCACGTTGTTTGGGTTATTGGGCTACCTTGTTGAACGCATATCATTATATTTCTTTCTCTCTCTTTTTTTTTTTTTTTTCAAATATAATTAATTACTCCAACGAACCGTTCGGTATACATAATGCGTACCGCGTACCGAACCGAAAGCGTCGTACCGAACGGTTCAATACGAATACGCGTATCGTTACACCCCTAACATGTTAACATACATACACACAAATATCCATATGGCTGCATCATATATCACAGAGATTAATTCCATACCTCATCTAATTGTACAAGTCCAGATCCCTGCTTGGTATTTGTTTTTCAATGCATTTGATTAGCATTTGCGAACCATCTCATCTTAAATAACTTCATTTTGCCTCTTATCATATGCGTTATAATTTCATTTTCATACAGATTTTCTACAGCCTCTATCAAACCTGGGTGGATACATTTTTTCCAACCACAAGTTATTTGTTTAATAGCAGTAGTTCTCAACACCCAGAAAATATAATAATTTTCTTTGTTTAAACCGGCTGTATGCCAAGCATGGAATGTAGTTGTTTAAAATTAGTATTTGACCACAAAATTGCTTCATTAATTCCAACATACTAGACCAATATGGCTAGATTTTTGAGCATGTGTAGAGGACATGAGCCAAATCAACATTACATCCACCACACTCTCTCCAACAATATTGTGTTTTTCATGGGTGTTCAAAAAAATCTAACCAATATTTTCCACGCATATTCCTGCCAATAGTGGGACTTTACATAGCAACCTGTACAACCTTGGAATGCCATTATGCATTATTAATTTTTAGGAACAATTTCTTTTTTATGCTAATAATTTAAATTCTAACAAACATATTGCCCAATGATTCAGTACGCCACTAACACATAGCACACCTTACTCCTAACAAGAGCATGAGAGCGGAGCGGAGTGTTAATATTTCCTTAAGAGCGCAGAGCACCTTTCTGAAGGTTCTGCGCCACTCGCTCAACCCAGTTCATAATCCAAACGTTCTTTAAGTGCATTTTATCTTGTGTGTGCTTTTCACAGGCTTTACAATCCAGGTGTATTTGTAAAGATCTATGCACATTTCTTTGTGTTTTAATGAGCCTGTTTTAAATGTTCCATTGCACAACAACGGCAGCTATTTTCACGGAAACAAAGTGAACGAAAATCAAATTAGAATTTTTAGGTAAGTTGCTAAGGTAAGATGTATACATTTAATTCATTTAAATTAATACAGTTAATACAATTAAGAAGAATGTAAGAATTACATTTTGAAACATGATAATTGCTATATATCAGCATGCATAACCTTAGACAATTATCCAAGATTATCAAGAATTACAAATAGTAAACAATTAGGCCTACTAGAGAAATGTTATGTCTGAGAGGGAATTGGTTTATGACGAGCATGAGCAGAATATTAACGTAACGCTTTTTTGGGCAGTTAAAGCGACTGAGAGGAGCGTACGTCAATAGAGCAGAAAAAGTAGCAGAGTGTCACACCGCTAATGATTAGTGAGAATGTAATGTAGCGTTTATGAACCTATTTAGAAATTACTTTACAAACTAAAAAATTTATCAAAAGTTTAGAAACACTTTGGTATCCAAGTGTACTTCTCTAACGAAGGGAAACCTTTATTTATTTATTGTTAATTTTTTTGCCAATGTGCCCTCAGGCTTGCTGTTAGCATGCTTTGGGCATCAGCTTTGAAGCAACCTGTGAAACATTGCATGACTTCTGACATTTAAAAAAAATCAGAGACTGCAATACTCCATGAAGTGGAGTTGTGTGGATAAAGACAAAGAACTTGAGTCTTGTCAAGAGATTTGTGGTTAACCAAGCACCCATCTGAGATGGTGATCTATGGGGTCATTTTTCTTGCTCATCAACTTGCCTTACTCTCATGTATGGCAGTATGTGCTTGAGCAACTAAGCCTTTAATGTGTAGCAGCCCATTACTATATCTGTACTTAAATAATAATTCAGACAACAGAATGCTTGTCTGGCTCTCTAAAAAAAAAAAAAAAAAAAAAAAAAAACTACGCTTATGAAAAGCATCCAAAAATTGACGTCTCTTCTCGAATAAAAAGATGTGTTAAAATTTTCCAAAAATATAACCTTCCCAGATGTGTTAATGTCTATTTATAGTAAATGCTTTGAATATACAAACCAAAGCTTTGCAGCATAGGCATGGATTAGCTTAACAAAGATGCAAATTGCTATGGTTACCAGTTCATTCACTGCAGGTTATTCTAGCTGTACGTTATAAAATTCACACACAATCACTACTAAAACATAGTATTATCCATATTTTTTGACATAATGTCAATATATTCATATATATACATATATATTTATGAGATAGTTCTGGGATACCAGATAAAACATTTGTTGTATAGTGTCTCTAGCTTTATGAATGTATAGATTTAAAGAATAACTGAACAACCACAAAATCAAAAATTATTCTTCAGAATACTACATACTTGTATACTTCATTGTTGTTTTTGAACACGCAAATTTGGTTTTCACCATATTTGATTCACTTTAATTATTAATTTGCTGCATTATTAAACAAAAGCCCTGTTTATACCTTGCAAAGGTTTTCATTTGTTGGCACCTCCTTCGTTTCAATACTGATGAAAAGCCTTTTGGAAAGTCAGTTGACAACATCATGCATATTGCCTGGAATATTATTATAAAGCAAACATATTGTTATATACTTTGAATAGTATAGCTGCAATGCGTAGCTATATCTTATTCATCAATATCTATTACAATGCAATAAGCCACCATTACTTCTGTATTTATTTCTGTTTTTCATATATTTATCATGTCTCACATGAGAAAGGATAGACTCACTGTGGCTTAAATCTGAGAAAAAGGTTTTGGAAAAAAATATACATATATATTTTCACAAAAATCAACATTGATAATAATAAGATACATTTTAGAATGCATTTTAGAATGATTTTTAAAGAATCATGCCACACGGAAGACTGGAGTAATGGCTCCTGAAAATTCAGTTTTACCATCACAGAAATATATATCTTTTTTTAGTAAAATAGGAAATGGTTATTTTAAATTCTAGTAATATTTCATAATATTACAATTGTATTTTAACTGTATTTTTAAATAAAAGCATTAAAATACTTAAATAAATGCAGCTTTGATAAACAAGAGACTTTTGAAAACATTAATGAAATTGTAGTGTATATGATTCTTACAATGAAATACTTTTTCCTCCGTTCTATTTGTTTAGCATGAGGCCATAATATACTCTATGTGGAGTAATTCTTAATGAAAGGGGCTTTTTTTTAAGACCCATTACAACTCTTCTTCATGTAAAGGAAGTGTTGTTCTTTATCATTCAGTCATATTTACACTGAAAGGCATCAAATGACTTTGGTCCCCATTTTTCTATTTGAATGTGGCTCGAAGCATTAGACACAGACACACAATAGACAAACGTGCTGTTTTCCAAATGGTGGCAAACATAGATGGATAAAAGAAGAGTATAAAAAAGGAATATGTTTTGGCAGAGGCACCTCACTCAGAGGCACTTCCAGGGGACCAGCACACATTGGGCTTATATC
>NC_068383.1:0-27867 GCF_023724105.1 Carassius gibelio
TTCAGCGATTTGCATATTTTAGTAGTGATTGGGTTTCTTTTATAACCTTCTTCAAACATGGAGCCAATATTATACTGTAAATGTTATGAGTCAAAAGTAGTTTACCTTGTAATCTGATTAAGAGTCTTGTTTCTTTCTCTTCTGAAGCCTATAGATCTGTGTAGCCCAAACAGAACACTGATGATCTCTGAAGAAATGATTTTATATGAGAGCAAGCATTTTTCTATCAAGGTAGGAGACACTCTGCATATTGTGAATGTGCATTGAGGGCATTTTACGGTTGAAATCCTTATCCATGACCATTCTAAATGTAGTGCAATTTTATAAATTTATAAAAAAACTAAATAAATAAATATGTGGAAAAATTATACATTTTCAGCCCTCATTCTGGCCCTCTCTCTAAAATGACCTGTTTTAAGGGGTGGCTCCCTTAAAGGGAAACTCCTCCCCAAAAATTTTTGTCATTAATCACCGTGAAAGCTTTGTGTGGCGAGTGGGGCGGGGCCGAGAGGCGTGGGAACGAGGAGTGAGGCCAGGTGCAGCTCATCTTCAATCACTACACCTGGCCTCACTCCTCGTTCCCACGCCTCTCGGCCCCGTCCCACTCGCCACACTTTGTTTGTCTTAATTTAACTGTCACCCCGTCCCATATACGGTACACCGATATTTACTTCACTATATTACAATTAAATCTAATCTAATCTTGTCAAACTATATATCGTTGGAAAGGTCTAAGACTCCCAAATATATATTTTATCAATGTTTTTTGTTAAAAATTATGTAGGATAAGTAATAGATTAATTTATGACAAGAGTGCACCCTAAATTATAACAGGAGTTTTGACCTTTGTTTAAAAAAATACTTCTTTGTTGCCTTTTTCTCTATCACATTTTAGAAATTATCAGAAATTATATATCACCTGAAAACTTAAAATCTCAAAATTCATCCTTTAAACCCCATTTTTAAATCAGACATTGCATTACCATGTAAATGGTACATCAATATCACGTTACTAATTTTTTTCATTAATGAATTATAAAAATTTAAGTTTGAATCGTGCACTATAAAGTCTATGTTCAAAAACGTGAGTGACAGTTAAGGGGTTAAGATATTTTGGATGAAAACCAGGAGGCTTGTGACTGCCAAGTAAATTACACGGTCAAGTTCCGGAAAAGTATGAAAAGCATTGTCAGAATAGACCATCTGCCATCAGTGGTTCAACCGTAACATTATGGAGCATCGAGAATACTTTTTGTAACCGAAAAAAAAGAAAAAAAAAACTTTATTCAACAATTTGTCAATTTTTTACAAACGATGTTGATATTGTCAAGCACCAAAACAAATGCACCCATACCCCAATAGGACCTCACCCCTATTTTAATATCTCTGCCCCACACATACATACACATCCATAGCAATGATGATCACAGAAACACGCGAAGATGACACACAGGCATATTCAAATAAAAGCCAACACAGATAAGTTGTGTGAAACAAGGCAAAATCAACGTTAATCACCTATAAATAAGAAAAAAACGAAACCTTCGCGTCTGAATCCAAGCCTTGCAACTCCTAGAGTTCTCTCCACTGCTGGAAAGCTGCTCCGATATTTATGCAGGTCCTACCTCTTGCCTGGTCAGAGAAAGTGCTCAGTCAAACTGAGCACTTTCTTCTCTCTATCATTACTATACATGCCCTTCACTGCTGATTGGTTACAAGTGTGTTTTGGGACTCGGTTATATAGTGTGGTCAAAAGTGTTTTTCAAATATTGATTAGTGCACCTAATTGCAGGATATTTTAATGGTACAAAGACCACTTATATACCAAAATATCAAGGCAAATTTATTTCTCATGTCATGACCTCTTTAAAAATTTGCATCAGTGCATTGCAGCATTCAAAACAAAGCATATTCAGTACTTAAAGTATAGTGGAAACATAGACATAACAGTACAATATAAAATGGAAAATAAATAAGTTGACAAAAACTGCAATGCAGAAAATGAGGAAAAATACATGGATAAAAGATAAAAAGGGAAATAAATAATTAATTAAAATAAAAAAGTATTCATTTAAACTTGGTAGTTTAGTTGATACAATTATAACATTATTGTGTACACTGTGTGTCTTCAATATCTGTTCCAATATCTTTGTCACAGTTTAAGAGACATTTAATCATGCTTTCAAATGTTTATTTACAAATCATGCCTAGCTTAAAGCATTCACTTCAGTGGAAACTCAAGATTACACAATTTATATTTCAAGTGTAATTTACTTCTTTGCAACAATCATGTTTCGGGCTGCAGTCCAGTCATATTTAGAAACGGACATTAAATCAAATAATGTGGAGCAAAGTTACTTGCTGTGGGATGATGAACAAAAATTATGAAATAAAATATTTTTCAATTTGTCCATAAATCTAGAAGCTGGATCAAACTGAACTGTTTTCTGTATAAAATACATATCGATCTCACCCTCCTCAATAGACAGAGCAAATAAAGCTTATTTCTCTCATGTAATTTATCACATATTGTTCATGTGAATCCTGTGATTAGAGAGCACTAACATTGGCTGTTGCTATGATAGACAGATTGCAGGGTATCAAAAGTTTCAATGAAGATCAAGTGAGAAAACAGGAGTGGTATACAAATAGGATCTGAGAAAAATGGAAGGAAATAAAAGAAAATAATGCATGTAGGACATAAAAGCTGCAAGCATAATAACTATTAATTAATAGGGTAATACAAAATCAGAAACCAAACAAGCAGGGGTCATAACCAATATCAGTTCAAAACAGAAACAGACAGGAACAGGAACTCGAAGATTAGGAACGCGAGGAAACTTGGGGATGGAAAGTAAGGACTCCATGCAGACAAACAGAAAAGGACTGGTTAATATAGGGAGGATAATGACTAACAAGTGAAGACATCTGAGTGCAATTAACATGAGTGCAATTACTGTGATGAAGAGACAAGGCTAGTGGGAATTGTAGTGCCTACGGTGAGGTGCCTATGGGGAAGTGAGACCACTAGTGGACACCTAGGGAAACAGAGACCAGACAGCGTGACATTACCCCCTCCTCCACGGAGCAGCTACCAGATGCTCCACCCGAAACCAAGAAGAGACCAAGGAATACAGAGACCAGGAGGGAGGTGGAGTGGCGGAGGACCAGGGGGAGGGACGGAGGGCTTTGTAAAATGGGGAAACAGAGACAAGTGCAATTAACAAAAACAAGGAACCCAGGAGGGAGGTGGACCGGCGGAGGACCAGGGGGAGGGTCTGAGGGCCAGTTAATATATGGAAACAAAGACAGGAAGTGCCAAAAAACAAACAAAGACAACAACAAAAACAACAAAACACAAGTCCAGGGGAGAACAGAAAGTTCAGTGGCCCATGGCCGAACCGACAGGGCAGGAATCCAGGGTGGAGCAAGGTGGAACTGGAGCCATGTGGTTGAGTCAGAAACCCACCAGGGCGGCGCAGAAGACCACCACATCCGTGCGGTCGAGACAGAAGCCCACTAGGGCGGCGCAGAAGACCGCCACATCCATGCGTTCGAGACAAAAGCCAATCAGGGTGGCGCAGAAGACCACCACAGTGGGATCGATGATACATGAGAGCATGTCTGGATAGGCAAGTCTGAAACAGAGAACATGAACAAGTTAAGGGTGGCCTCCATGGCCACGACAGGATCAATCGAGCGCTCCGAGAGTTTGGCTGAGACATGGAGAGGCTCTGGTAGTTCAGCAGAGACGTGGAGAGGCTTTGGTAGTTCAGCAGAGATGTGGAGAAGCTCTGGTATTTCTGCAGAGTTTAAACTGGATTCAGGAAGATCAATGGTGACTTGACTCTGCTCATGAAGATCATTTGTGACTTGACTCTGCTCATGAAGATCATTTGTGACTTGACTCTGCTCATGAGGATCATTGGTGACTTGACTCTGCTCATGAGGATCATTGGTGACCTGACTCTGCTCATGAAGATCATTGGTGACCTGACTCTGCTCATGAAGATCAATGGTGACTTGCATTTGCCCATGAAGATCACTGGTGACCTGACTCTGCTCATGAAGATCAATGGTGACTTGCATTTGCCCATGAAGATCAATGGTGACTTGCCTTTGCCCATGAAGATAGTCGGTGACTTGACCTTGCCCATGAAGATCACTGGTGACTTGCCTTTGTCCATGAAGATCACTGGTGACTTGCCTTTGCACATGAAGATCAATGGTGACTTGAATCTGCCCATGAAGAACACCGGTGACTTGACTCTGTCCTTGAAGATCACCGGTGACTTGACTCTGTCCTTGAAGATTACCAGTGACTTGACTCTGTCCTTGAAGATCACCAGTGACTGGACTCTGTCCTTGAAGATCACCAGTGACTCGACTTGACTCCAGAGGTCTAACTGTGGTAGTGCTTAACTCATGAGTATCAACGGTGACTTGCCCTGACTCTGGAGGGTCAACGGTGACTTGCCCTGACTCTGGAGGGTCAACGGTGACTTGCCCTGACTCGACTCTGGAGGTGGCGCTGGGCTGGCGGCCATCTTGCGCCGTGGCGCTGGGCTGGCAACCACCTTGTGCTGTGGTGCTGGGCTGGCGGTCCTACTGTCTGTAGACCCTGGTCTAGAGTCAGCCATCCCACCGAGAGAGACAGGTGTGGCCGAGTCATCCCACCGAGATCGATGCTGTAAGTAACTGGTGAACCCCCAAAAGTCCAGTATCTCCAGCCCCTTCATCTCCCACCCAGGCAAAGGGTCATCCAAGCAGTCGTTGAAAATGTCCTTCAGGGCCTCATCATTATACCCCATCCCCACTGCCATTGTCCAGAAAATTTGCACCAAGCACCCCACCTCACTCCCCTTTTGACGGAGAGTGGTTAGGTTTAAAAGTCTCCCCATCCGCTCCTCTATGGTGGCTGGGGAACGTATACGAAATCCCACACCACTGGATCTTGGCATGATGGAGTCCCTCTGTCACATATGGGAACACAAGAGACGGAAGATCCAAGTGCAGTATGATTTTAATAGGGTAATTCAAAATCAGAAACCAAACAAGCAGGGGTCATAACCAATATCAGTCCAAAACAGAAACAAACAAACAAACAAACAAACAGGAACAGGAACTTGAAGACTAGGACCGCGAGGAAACTTGGTGACGGAAAGTAAGGACTCCATGCAGACAAACAGAAAAGGACTGGTTAATATAGGGAGGATAATGACTAACAAGTGAAGACATCTGAGTGCAATTAACAGGAGTGCAATTACTGTGATGAAGGGACAAGGCTAGTGGGAATTGTAGTGCCTACGGTGAGGAGCCTATGGGAAGTGATACCACCTAGTGAACACCCAGGGAAACAGAGACCAGACAGCGTGACACTAATTTGCCAGTAATCAGTAATTCCTTGATTTTGCAAACTTGCTTAAAAGAACACTAAGCATATGCAATTGACATATTTTTTATTTATAAATTAATAATTAATTATATATACAAATTCTAAATATGTATAGTAAGTCTACTTATGTCATTCCTGTTCAAGGACACTTTTGAATACAGACAAGGTTTTTTTTTTGTTTTGTTTTTTACAATTTGCAGATAACTGCTAAAAAAAAAATATGTTTTGAAAAGTTATAAAAGTTTAAGTTTACTAAGGAAAAGTACAGTACAAATGAGGTTCCTGTGATATTTAAGCATTATACCAAAAATAGCCAGCAGGTGACACAGCAGGTGACACCTTTCACAAATGTATACATTTCTGTTTCAATATTATTTCTATCACCAACTAACCACCTAATATGGAAGCTTGAGACTCACACCTTTCCAATAATATATGTTTTGTAAATGTATAAGTTTTGATTCTAAAATATTGTAGTAATTCTTGTAATAGGATGACACCATCTACTAGGGGGAAGAGCTCGCTAAAATATATAAGTAAATATATAATTAATTTATGATGATTATTATTACTTATTAACAAGAGACACCAGCTGGGTTAAGATTCAAACTTATCCAAAGTCCAAAGAGTTTGAAAAGCTTCAATATAAGGGAAAATTTGCATCAAATAACGACATAAAAGTATCTGCATGTCTTCAGAAGATATGGCTTATATTGCATGATTAGTATGGGCAACATTCATAGTACTTTTACGGTATTTAGTTTTGGGACTAAACAGCTCAAATTTTATAGATTTATTCTGTTATGTTCCTTAAATAATAATAATAATAAATAAATAAATAAATAAGCCTCGTAATGCACTGGCCACTTGTGCAGGGTTATTTTTCTGCCCTTGGTTCAAGATGCTGGGATAGCCTCTAGAACTCGTGTAACCCTTCAGGGCTGGAAGGATGATAGTTCGACCCTCAGCAGGAGTCATCAGCTGTGGCCTTTAGGCAAGACAGTTATGTGTTACCATCATGATGTAAAACGTTTCTTCTTTTTTAACAGTATATTTATTTATTTTTTCAGTTTGCATTTAAAACGGATTACACAGTAAAAATCATACAGCAAACATTTTACACCCTATTCTCCCACCCATCGCAAAAGGGGAAAAAAGAAAAAAAAAATTTTTTTCAAGATACCTAAATCAAGTAACAATTATTTCCCAAGTCTGTAAAAAAGATCATGATATTACCCTACTCCCTCAGAGCTTGTTTTAGCAAACTATACCAAGATTTGCATGGGTTCCTTAAGAATTTAATAAAAGACAACTTCAAAAACATTTTATTTTTGACAATATACATAATCTTTTCCATTGACATATTTGATGCCATTTCTTTGATCCACTTTCCAATTCTTGGCGCAATCATATTTTTCCAATTAAGAGCAATTATTCGTTTAGCTTGCAAAATACACATCCGGCCTGAATCTGACCTCTTTGCTTTGTAAGAGAGGACTGATAGGATATATACCCACAATAAGAAGCTCAGGATCCAGTGGTAATTTATTTAATAGAATTTGGTCAATCATATCAATAATACGTTGTAGAAAAAAGGCTTCACTTTCTAGCATTCCCATATACATTACATTACATTTACATTTAGTACAAATGAGGACAATGGAAGCAATCAAAAACAACAAAGAACAATGATATACTGTATACAAGTCTCAGTTAGCTTAAACACAGTACATGTAGAAAGAAAACAGAATAGATAATATATCTATCTATCTATCTATCTATCTATCTATCGATATATATATATATATATATATATATATATATATATATATATATATATATATATATATATATAATTGTATAATAAATGAAAGGAAAACAGAATACAAAAAGATTAGAAAGGTAGTTAGAACAGTTTAAGAGACATTTAATCATGCTTTCAAATGTTTATTTACAAATCATGCCTAGCTTAAGGCATTCACTTCAGTGGAAACTCAAGATTACACAATTTATATTTCAAGTGTAATTTACTTCTTTGCAACAATCATGTTTCGGGCTGCAGTCCAGTCATATTTAGAAACGGACATTAAATCAAATAATGTGGAGCAAAGTTACTTGCTGTGGGATGATGAACAAAAATTATGAAATAAAATATTTTTCAATTTGTCCATAAATCTAGAATTGGATCAAACTGAACTGTTTTCTGTATAAAATACATATCGATTTCACCCTCCTCAATAGACAGAGCAAATAAAGTGTAGCAGAAATGAGTCGAAGAGACAAATTAAAGAGTCTATCAGAGCTGTGTGCATTGAAACATGAGCTGAATTCCTCAGGAAGTCATAAATCAGTTCTAGTGCCACAAGAACCAAGCAGATTACCAACCAACTTGTTCACACAACAGCTTTCAACATGAACACCACTAGAGCATTTATTCACAATTTCAATTCGAAGAAGAGATTGTCAAATTTGTTGTTCATAATTGAAATGCAACGCTGGACATCACATGGAAACCCATGAGAGTACTGCACAAGTCCCATTGACTCCCCCATCCAGCAGAACCATACTGAAATTCCTAAGGGGGAAGGGCTTTAAACCTTTGTCTTCACAGAAAAGTCCCTTTGCCAGAGAATGGCAAAGAAACTGCTTTTTATACATTATATATGGACCAGAATGAACTCAAAAATACTTCTAAATGAATCGTTCCATTGCTTAACTCCATATTCATTTATGTGTAACCCACACATTTGACTATCATGTATAATCACTTATTGTGTATGTCTTTTGATAACTATAGGATACATAGTCATGTCTAGTATTGACATAATCGAATTTTCTTGCTTGATATTGTCCTGACAATCATTTATTTGTAAAATATATCATAATCATGTTATAGGAATCATGTCCAAAATTAGACCCTGTGAGGCAAGAACCACATGCTTGGTAAGATAAACAATGATTTATGATACCCCAGACCCCAGGTCCATATCTGATTGGTCAAGGCAACATTTGAGGGGTGGCCCACAAGGAAATTTAAATACCTTGGACATCAGTCATGCGGTCTTTTAGTCTGCTTTTAGTCCCTAGCTGCTGCTATTAGCCATGTCTGCTTTTAGTTCCAGCCTTGCTCGTGCTATCAGTCATGCTATTAGTCATGCCTGCTCTTAGCTTTTAGCTTGTAGCTTTGCTACCTAGCTTTAGCTTGTAGCATCTAGCCATGCGGTTAGTCATCTTTGTTCTCTGAGCGCGGTTCCAGCGTGCCTGCCTGCTACTACTATGCCACAATGAGAAGGAACACAACCTAGTCTCGTCAAACTTTATTTCTTTTCTTTTCCGTTTGAGAATTTCGTGTTCTGAGTTAAGTTTTATAACGTCGAGTCTCCGACGCCTGACCTCGGATGCCCATTCAACTTCGACCAGCGCACACGACTCTCCAGCTTCAGCCAACGCCCAAGCACGGGCTCCCCAAGACGTCACTTCAGCCAACTGAACTTCCAGCCAATCAGCGACACCGGGATACCCCTTTCAACGGGAGTCCCTCTCACAGCAAACGAAGGCAACGTATTCCCAGATATTTGTTGTGCTGGTGTATCTAATATAATTTTAACCCCATTGAGGAACTCAATGCGAGCGCTAATTACGTGATTGATGGTTGTTCATGTCTATGCAATTTAAAGTATTGCTGTTAACTTGGGATTCCATATTTCCATTCTCTTAAACTCATCTTTCCCTAACTTTCGACCTTCCTGCAACTTGTGTGGATGTGTGTGTGCGTGCGTTTATGTGTTAGATTAGTTTATATGTCTTAGATTTATCTAATAAAGCCTTATTCATATTGAAAAGAGAAGTATCTTGTGTTTTGTGCTTACAAGTTAAGGTCTTAAACTGCCGATCTTGTTACTGTGCTAATTGATAGTGTTTCACTATAGTTTGGATATTAGTATCCAGCGCAGATTTGATGTTAAACGGCTAGTTCACTGAATCGCAGGGCGTCTCCGTTGACCTGTTTCCCTTACATTATAATGGTGGAGAAAATGCGGGCAGTTTAATCTAAATTGTGAGCATAAACCAAGTTTATTTAATCTTTGATTTTGCTAAAGGAATGAAAGATGAGAAGCTTGCGAGACCGGAGTATGTAGGTGTGTGTGTGTTTGTGTGACGCGTGACGAAAGCAGCGCCCCCCCCCCCCCCCCCCCCCGCTTGAATGAAAGGAGCTAGAAGAAACTTTAACTCAAGTCCGTCTCTTCAATGTTAACAGCAGTAAGTGAACTTAAAAGTAAACATCTGAGATCGTACAATAAGGTAGAAATTGAGCGTGTTCCTCATTTGTGTAATGCCTTGTTTTATAGCTGATTTGATTTCACTGCGTGTTTCCAGTGTCTCAAACGCTATCTCAGTCACTGTTTGCTGAACGGAGCTAAACTGTTAGTGTTTCAAAAGGGATATAAATCGGTGAATAAAGAATAGTTTTGAGCGGGTTCCTCAATCTATTTATCAAAGTCCCCGTATTCATATTTCATATAGTTTGATTGCCAGTGCGTGTTCCACTGCCGAATCAAATTTGATATTCGACTCCCCTAAGTTAACGTTAAACATTAGAGAACAATGTTTGCCCATTTGTATCCGTTCACAAAGTGAATGCAATCTCGCGTAACACGGCGTGTGTCCGAGAGTAATTTGAATGGGAGTGTTTTAAAAGCTTGATCAAGTAAATTTTAACTGTGTACCAACAGCGAAGGAAAACTTTTATGTTTGTGTCCAGAAAAACTGGCACGGAGAATCAAATTGTTGAGATTGATATAATAACTACAGCAGGAAGCTGCTATTTGAATTAAGATAAATTTAACTCTATACAAACTGAGAGTTTAAGTGCCACATCGCAAAACCAACTGAAAGGCGGTGTTGTTATTTGTACAGTGTTGAAATGAGCCGACATTTCATGTAACATGCTTAACTGTATTTGCAACAATGCAACGATTCATGTGCTAATCCACTAGAATGTGTTTTGGTTGCCATAGTGACGACCGTGACCCGGAAGCCTAACGTACTTCCGGAGCAACTCTGAACTGTGCACGCGCAGCACACAAACTCCGCGGTGTCACTAAGCTAACGAAACCATTGCATTTACATTGAAGTCTATACTAAAGCCACTAGCCTCAAAGGTTAGCCATTAGCATTACCATCCAGTGGTAGAATAATGTGCGTTTGGGCAACGCTGACGTGATTTAACCATTTTAAACATCTTAACTAACACTTGTTAGTCTCTTTCTCTTTAGTGCTCTCTTTCCTCACTAAACCATTTATTTTCATTTTACTAGAAAGGGAAATACTGACTCACAATTATTAATTGTCAAATTGAAATTTAATTGAAACATTAAATTTGGAAGCATTTAAAATTTCCCTCTCAGATCATTTCATATGATCTTTTATTTCTAGTATTCTCTTTTGGGTCTAATTATTTTAGGAATGAATAAGCCTTGAACTTTGGAAGTTTAAGTAAACTTATTCTTCCTAATTTATTTATTACCCATCTGAATATATGCTATTCAGACCTTTAATTATTTGAATGCGTTTTACCCCTCTTCCTGTTTTGGTTATACACTTAACCACTATTGTTTTACGTATTGATTTCCTCTTTTTAATTTAATTTTTGCATATTTTGCCCATTTATTAATTTTTTTAATTTTCCTATTTCTTACCATTTCTTTTGTGTATCCTAGCCTGGGAACGACAAAACCTGAGCCCTAAAAGGAGACATTGTTATCCCTCACTACGAGTTCAAATAAATTAGAAAGACAACCCTCTTTCACTTAAAGTTTATTTTGTTTGATTAGTTGTGCAGCAACTAACACAACACCCTGCTTGTAGTTTAGATAACCGCTACTGAGACTTACCATCTCCGTCCTCTCTCTCCTTTACTTTCCTCTTCTCTTTTTACATTTGTAGGACATGTAAGAACCATCAATCAATTCTAAGTGAAGTAAATACGCAATCGTGCCAAAGACGACGAATCATCCTTTATGAATTTGATTGTAATCATCCTCTCATTTGTTCTTCCTAACCTCCCTACATTTGGAAACGCAATCCAAGTTTTAGCATCTCATCCAACGTTGAGATCAATTTAATAGAGATACGTGTTGAACAACTGTCGCCTTCGCAGCCTCCCTGGTGAGCGGTCCAACTGAAAGGTGTACGGTGTCAATCCTGTCAGACTAAGAAAAGAGATATCAGAATTATTATTGTATTCTTTTGTCCAAAGCAAGAAATATAATAATATTGTTTTACGTTTTTGATAACATTTAATTGGAAAAAATAATTTTCCTCATTTGAAAAACAGAAATTTTGCTTGTCATTTGAATTTGTTTTTCACCTCTGTCTCTCTTTTCCTCTTCCTCATTAGAGTGACAAAGTTTTCGCATTTCTAGTCTACTTAGACACCCTGAGAACAACACAGTCATCACCACATTTCACTAGTGGTTCACAATCACTGATACAACACTTAGTTGTCCCACCACACATAGGCTTTTACTCCACACAGATCTGTGTCAGTCCCTCTTCTCCTCAGCGTGCCAACATGCCGCAGACTGCAGACCCCATTTCCCATGGGGAAGATGTGAACATTTGGCTGAGAGGCATAACAGACAGCCTCACTCCAAAGACATTTGAACTGTTATTATTTTTAATAATAATCCTAATCCTGAGAAGATTCCTGACACAAGATTCAAGCCAGAACAACAACCACTAGGAGCTAGTCAAGATCACGAGCTCACTAAGCTATGCCTTCACCACCCAGCTGAAACTGAGCGACAAGCACATCACCCACCTTCAAGAGGAGCTGACACGTGCTCAACGTCGCATAGACAAGCTGGAAGTGAAAGTTCAAAATCAACTCAAAGCACCCAGCGAGAGGAATGAGGATACAACAGAACAAGTTATGAAGCTCCTAGCAGCCCTGGCAGCAGATCAGCTCGACCAGCAACATACAACGGCTTCTCAGAAAGACCTGGTAAACAGACTCCAGTATGCCGAACAGCTACTGGAGAAAGCCAAGATAGACATCAGAACCAAGAATTCTGAAATCAGTGCTTTGAAAGACCAGCTTGAAAGGTACAGAACTGAAATGGACAATCTGACCCAACAACTAGATGATACCAACGATGAGCTCTACATGGTCAGAAAAGAACTCCAAAATGCTTACAAGCACAAACAAGAGCCAAGGAAAGAGAAACCTCTCTTAGCCTCATCACTGCTGAGCAGAGCAGAGTCCCACGTCCAAGAACTGGCATGTGACGAAAGGAGTGAAGGGCCACAACCCAAAACCTCACCTGCCTTCGCCACACAACCCTTTCCTGCCAACGAAAGAAAACCTCCCGTCCAAGACCTTGAAGCTGCACACGGGATGACAATCAAAGACCTCAACAAGCTGTCTGAAAACATCAGCAGGTTCAACCCGGACTCCACAGAGAGCCCCGACATCCAAGCTTATCTGCGAGTTATCGAATTTCACCTGGAAGTGAGACCTCATGTGACTGACAGAGACTGGTTATACCTCCTTAGAGCCACGTCCAGTCCCGAGGTACGAAACTTTCTAGATCGACAGCCCAGTCAAACCAAGTCAAACTACCAGCGACTTCGTGAGGTCCTGATTAAAGAGTTTACAGACCCAGAGTCTGAACATGGACTGTTAACTGCCTTGGAAACCAAACAAGGTCGTCAAGAGACTCCACAAGTTTACTTTAACCGACTCCGACAAGCCTACTTTGGTGCACACAACAGCCCTGACCTTGAAGAGGATGTGAACTTCAAAAGCCTCTTCCTAAGAAATCTGCACCCTGGAGTCAGTCACCATCTAGGTGTCATGGCCTGTCCGAACTCCATGACCATCCAACAGTTGCGTGACCTAACACAGAAGGCCTATAACAAGCAGAAGGTGGCCTCAAAGAAAGGTAACAAAACATCCACACTCTTGAACTCTGTCAACAAAGACTCAAGCCTTGCACTGGACGACACCCAGTGGCATCACAACACCAAAGTCTTCCATCAAGAGCACAGAGAACGTGACGCCCATATCCACGACCGCTCTCAGCCCAACTGCTGGAAAAATCCATGGGACCAGCCACGCTTCTCAAGAAACCAAAAGGATAACATCTGGAAACCTAACCAGATATCCAAAGGTATATCATCGAAGAGCAACTCGTGTGGGTAAGCGACAACAAAACCCACCTCAGCACCACTCAGACATGCACAGTGCTGAGTATGCACAAGAACATGACCGCTTACCATTAGAAGACACGGAACAAGTCATGGAACAACTAAGAGAGTTCCTTCAAGACAATTTACATGCATATGACCACAAAGTTGAGTCATGCTCGCTGTGACCAGCGACAGAACGGAAGGCCGGTGATCACCTGGTGCACCACATCAGAGATGACAAGCACCTGTTCAATAACAACCCAGAAAGAACAAGTCTTTCACGGCCAACTGTTGATGAAAAATCTGAGGTACTAAAGGACTAGTCACTAACAAACTGTCAAATTAACTCCAAGTACCACATTCCCTGTCTGTGCAACAGCAACCACCAGAGCACAGAAGGTCAGAAAGTCTGCTACAGCCAGAAGGCATCACAAGAAGAATGCAACATAGGAGACAAGTTTTGCAACTCAGCTTCACACAGCCATGCCAAACTGCCTCCGACTGTCTGCCAAAGAACTTCCTGCCTTGCTGGACTGACCCCTCATTAGACCATGGACACGCCCTCATCCAAGCCAAGGATGCTGAGAGCCAGTCTTCAGTGCGATGCTAGAAAAAGGGGGAGACAACACAGACTTGAACAGATCTGACCACACATGCACTACACCAGTAACACACAACATTACCTACACCCAGAGGTAAACACATCTACTGATAACACAGTCAACAAACATATTCTTCCCACAGGTAGAATATCCAACTTTTAGCGTAACAAAGTTACACATACCCACCATGAAGGAACGTGCAGCCATCCTCACAATAGGTAGAACACCTGACAGTAAGTTAAGGTTCACGACACACTAGCTGCATCTGACATCCTAGCTCAATAGTAGTTGTAACCCATGCTAGGAAAACCCACAGCAGCCTTGTTTTGTTTTGTTCTTCTTTTACCTATCCTTCTCCTTCCCCTCTTTCCTGAGTAGGTGAAACGCCTAGACACCCTGCAAGGGTCGAAGGTCTGATATTAGGATTGACTCGCAACACCTAATATCCGCCAGCCACTCTAAACTGAATGGAAGCCAGAGAGCTCCATGCATGATAGGTCAATCCATTGAATTGAAAATGAAATTACTAGAAAACTAATGGTAAAGTAAGACAACCTAGAAGAACCAAACAAAGTTAACCACAAATTTGATTGATGAATCAAAATAAAAACAATTTCCAAGACGATCTAAACTATCCTCAATGTGGTAAACTACATTGACTAATTGAACTTAACCACGTGTACCTAAATAACCTGATGCCTGCACCAGTATAGTAACTGTCATGGAGGTGTTGTCTTGCTGTTTGCTGTGTTTGTCTGCTTCTTCTGCCTTTGTTTCTCCAGCGATCGATGATGTCTTCACCTAAACACCTCGCCGATCGAAAGGGGGATATATGTAGCAGAAATGAGTCGAAGAGACAAATTAAAGAGTCTATCAGAGCTGTGTGCATTGAAACATGAGCTGAATTCCTCAGGAAGTCATAAATCAGTTCTAGTGCCACAAGAACCAAGCAGATTACCAACCAACTTGTTCACACAACAGCTTTCAACATGAACACCACTAGAGCATTTATTCACAATTTCAATTCGAAGAAGAGATTGTCAAATTTGTTGTTCATAATTGAAATGCAACGCTGGACATCACATGGAAACCCATGAGAGTACTGCACAAGTCCCATTGACTCCCCCATCCAGCAGAACCATACTGAAATTCCTAAGGGGGAAGGGCTTTAAACCTTTGTCTTCACAGAAAAGTCCCTTTGCCAGAGAATGGCAAAGAAACTGCTTTTTATACATTATATATGGACCAGAATGAACTCAAAAAGACTTCTAAATGAATCGTTCCATTGCTTAACTCCATATTCATTTATGTGTAACCCACACATTTGACTATCATGTATAATCACTTATTGTGTATGTCTTTTGATAACTATAGGATACATAGTCATGTCTAGTATTGACATAATCGAATTTTCTTGCTTGATATTGTCCTGACAATCATTTATTTGTAAAATATATCATAATCATGTTATAGGAATCATGTCCAAAATTAGACCCTGTGAGGCAAGAACCACATGCTTGGTAAGATAAACAATGATTTATGATACCCCAGACCCCAGGACCATATCTGATTGGTCAAGGCAACATTTGAGGGGTGGCCCACAAGGAAATTTAAATACCTTGGACATCAGTCATGCCTTGCTTTTAGTCTGCTTTTAGTCTAGCATTGCTTGTGCTATCAGTCATGCGGGCTTTTAGTCTGCTTTTAGTCCCTAGCTGCTGCTATTAGCCATGTCTGCTTTTAGTTCCAGCCTTGCTCGTGCTATCAGTCATGCTATTAGTCATGCCTGCTCTTAGCTTTTAGCTTGTAGCTTTGCTACCTAGCTTTAGCTTGTAGCATCTAGCCATGCGGTTAGTCATCTTTGTTCTTTGAGCGCGGTTCCAGCGTGCCTGCCTGCTACTACTATGCCACAATGAGAAGGAACACAACCTAGTCTCATCAAACTTTATTTCTTTTCTTTTCCGTTTGAGAGTTTCGTGTTCTGAGTTAAGTTTTATAACGTCGAGTCTCCGACGCCTGACCTCGGATGCCCATTCAACTTCGACCAGCGCACACGACTCTCCAGCTTCAGCCAACGCCCAAGCACGGGCTCCCCAAGACGTCACTTCAGCCAACTGAACTTCCAGCCAATCAGCGACACCGGGATACCCCTTTCAACGGGAGTCCCTCTCACAGCAAACGAAGGCAACGTATTCCCAGATATTTGTTGTGCTGGTGTATCTAATATAATTTTAACCCCACTGAGGAAATCAATGCGAGCGCTAATTACGTGATTGATGGTTGTTCATGTCTATGCAATTTAACGTATTGCTGTTAACTTGGGATTCCATATTTCCATTCTCTTAAACTCATCTTTCCCTAACTTTCGACCTTCCTGCAACTTGTGTGGATGTGTGTGTGTGGCATTTATGTGTTAGATTAGTTTATGTCTTAGATTTATCTAATAAAGCCTTATTCATATTGAAAAGAGAAGTATCTTGTGTTTTGTGCTTACAAGTTAATGTCTTAAACTGCCGATCTTGTTACTGTGCTAATTGATAGTGTTTCACTATAGTTTGGATATTAGTATCCAGCGCAGATTTGATGTTAAACGGCTAGTTCACTGAATCGCAGGGCGTCTCCGTGAACAGCCGTGAAACAGTGATTCTGTTCAAATTCCCTTTAAAATCTTAAATGATTCCCTTTGAGCTAAATTGACCTGTTTCCCTTACAAAAGCTTATTTTCTCATGTAATTTATCACATATTGTGCATGTGAATCCTGTGATTAGAGAGCACTAACATTGGCTGTTGCTATGATACACAGATTGCAGGGTATTAAAAGTTTCAATGAAGATCAAGTGAGAAAACAGGAGTGGTATACAAATAGGATCTGAGAAAAATGGAAGGAAATAAAAGAAAATAATGCATGTAGGACATAAAAGCTGCAAGCATAATAACTATTAATTAATAGAGTAATACAAAATCATTCCATGCAGACAAACAGAAAAGGACTGGTTAATATAGGGAGGATAATGACTAACACGTGAAGACATCTGAGTGCAATTAACATGAGTGCAATTACTGTGATGAAGAGACAAGGCTAGTTGGAATTGTAGTGCCTACGGTGAGGTGCCTACGGTGAGGTGCCTATGGGGAAGTGAGACCACTAGTGGACACCCAGGGAAACAGAGACCAGACAGCGTGACATTACCCCCTCCTCCACGGAGCAGCTACCAGATGAAAAAAGAAAAAAAAATTTTTTTTCAAGATACCTAAATCAAGTAAAAAGTATTTCCCAAGTCTGTAAAAAAGATCATGATATTACCCTACTCCCTCAGAGCTTGTTTTAGCACTATACCAAGATTTGCATGGGTTCCTTAAGAATTTAATAAAAGACAACTTCAAAAACATTTTATTTTTGACAATATACATAATCTTTTCCATTGACATATTTGATGCCATTTCTTTGATCCACTTTCCAATTCTTGGCGCAATCATATTTTTCCAATTAAGAGCAATTATTCGTTTAGCTTGAAAAATACACATCCGGCCTGAATCTGACCTCTTTGCTTTGTAAGAGAGGACTGATAGGATATATACCCACAATAAGAAGCTTAGGATCCAGTGGTAATTTATTTAATAGAATTTGGTCAATCATATCAATAATACGTTGTAGAAAAAAGGCTTCACTTTCTAGCATTCCCATATACATTACATTACATTTACATTTAGTACAAATGAGGACAGTGGAAGCAATCAAAACAACAAAGAGCAATGATATATACAAGTCTCAGTTAGCTTAAACACAGTACATGTAGCTAGGGCTTTTAAATAATATAATACATATAAAGAAAACAGAATAGATAATATATATATCTATCTATCTATCGATATATATATATATATATATATATATATATATATATATATATATATATATATATATATATATATATATATATATATATTTGTATAATAAATGAAAGGAAAACAGAATACAAAAAGATTAGAAAGGTAGTTAGAATCTTTTTTTAAAGAATATAATTAGAATAATGAGTGCTAAAGTTAGAGTGGCAAATAACGATGGAAGAGATGTGTTTTAAGTAGTGGTGGGCATAGATAATTTTTTTTTTAATCTAGATTAATCTCACTGTGATCTTGAAATTAATCTAGATTAATCTAGATTAAAATGGCTTATTCGAATTCTGCCGAAGGCATTCAGAATATGTCTGTTACCCAAATAAAATTGACAAACAGTAAGTCTTTGAGAAGGGGTTTATCAAGCTAGGTGGTGCATTAGAAAAGGGGCTCATCTCCTGTTTCCAAAATGCATCACAAAGTGCTTGAAAAAGCTGTAAACTAATTACACATTGCACAAGGTGCAAACAACCTTACGCCTGTTTCACACCAATTTTTTAGTTTTTTATTCAAGTTTGTAGGTGTCAAGGTACAGAAACCAAATAATTAAATGTAAAATAGCACTGGATAGTCTTCAATGTAAAAATGAAATATACAATCAAACCTACATTTATTCAGACACCTTCAACATTTATCACATTATTACAGTTTTGCTATACAGGTCTTTCTAAAAAAAATTGCATATTGTGAAAAAGTTCAATATTTTCCATAATGTAATGATAAAAATTAAACTTTCATATATTTTAGTTTCATTGCACACCAACTGAAATATTTCAGGTCTTTTATTGTTTTAATATTGATGATTTTGGCATACAACTCATGAAAACTAAAAATTTATTTCTCAAAAAATTAGCATATCATGAAAAGGTTCTCTAAACGAGCTATTAACCTAATCATCTGAATCAACTAATTAACTCTAAACACCTGCAAAAGATTCCTGAGGCTTTTAAAAACTCCCAGTCTGGTTCATTACTCAAAACCGCAATCATGGGTAAGACTGCCGACCTGACTGCTGTCCAGAAGGCCATCATTGACACCCTCAAGCGAGAGGGTAAGACACAGAAAGAAATTTCTGAACGAATAGGCTGTTTCCAGAGTGCTTTATCAAGGCACCTCAGTGGGAAGTCTGTGGGAAGGAAGAAGTGTGGCAAAAAATGCTACACAACGAGAAGAGGTGACCGGACCCTGAGGAAGATTGTGGAGAAGGACCGATTCCAGACCTTGGGGGACCTGCGGAAGCAGTGGACTGAGTCTAGAGTAGAAACGTCCAGAGCCACCGTGCACAGGCGTGTGCAGGAAATGGGCTACAGAGAAGCAGCACTGGACTGTTGCTCGGTGGTCCAAAGTACTTTTTTCGGATGAAAGCAAATTTTGCATGTCATTCGGAAATCAAGGTGCCAGAGTTTGGAGGAAGACAGGGGAGAAGGAAATGCCAAAATGCCTGAAGTCCAGTGTCAAGTACCCACAGTCAGTGATGGTCTGGGGTGCCATGTCAGCTGCTGGTGTTGGTCCACTGTGTTTTATCAAGGGCAGGGTCAATGCAGCTAGCTATCAGGAGATTTTGGAGTACTTCATGCTTCCATCTGCCGAAAAGCTTTATGGAGATGAAGATTTCGTTTTTCAGCACAACCTGGCACCTGATCACAGTGCCAAAACCACTGGTAAATGGTTTACTGACCATGGTATTACTGTTCTCAATTGGCCTGCCAACTGTCCTGACCTGAACCCCATAGAGAATCTGTGGGATATTGTGAAGAGAAAGTTGAGAGACGCAAGACCCAACACTCTGGATGAGCTTAAGGCCGCTATCGAACCATCCTGGGCCTCCATAACACCTCAGCAGTGCCACAGGCTGATTGCCTCCATTCCACGCCGCATTGAAGCAGTCATTTCTGCAAAAGGATTCCAGACCAAGTATTGAGTGCATAACTGAACATAATTATTTGAATGTTGACTTTTTTGTATGAAAAACACTTTTCTTTTACTGGTCGGATGAAATATGCAAATTTTTTGAGATTTTGGGTTTTCATGAGCTGTATGCCAAAATCATCAGTATTAAAACAATAAAAGACCTGAAATATTTCAGTTGGTGTGCAATGAATCTAAAATATATGAAAGTTTAATTTTTATCATTACATTATGGAAAATAATGAACTTTTTCACAATATGCTAATTTTTTGAGAAGGACCTGTATATATCAAAAATTATATCTGGTGTCTGAATAATTTTTGGTTTTACTGTTAAAACTACAAAGTAATGCAGTCAAGAGCAGTGAGTGATTTTCATTTTCATTTTCTTGGATTAACATTACAGCAGCCAGTAGCTAAATTAGGCGCGGTCACTTTAAGAGATGATATATATATATAATAATACACATCCCATTTTTTTCCTCAACTGTTAATTTTCACTTAAGAAATAACTGACAGTTTTTTCGAGCATAATTTCCAAGGTGGATATTTTGACATATTTTGTATGTATTTGTCGGCACAAGAGCAAAAATAAGCAAATTTGATGTTCAAGTGTTTTGAGACGCCTTTCTCTGCGTGAGCCCTGAACACCAGAACATCGCGAGTACTGAATTGGGCTCTTTCACATCTTTTTGTTTGTTCAAACTGTGATTTGTATTTGTTCATTCAGGTGCAGAAGGGACTTCGAGAAGAGATTCGCAGAAGAGAGCTCGGTTCACAGCATGTGAGTAACCGGCTACTCTGTTCAGCTTTTCCACGTCTTGTGTTTGGATGCTTAAATGTTTAAATCGACAAGCGGAAAGGCTTAAAAACACGTGAAAAAGATCAGCTTTCGTGACGATGCGCAGCAGTGGCCCGTCAACTGTCCTGAGCATCTTTTTAGGCTGGCCTCAGCCAGTCGGTTATATAAAATATCAAGGTGAAAGTCATCATAGCTTGCTAGACCCAGCTCCCAACCCAACTTTGAGAATAGATTAACGGCGATATTTTTTTTATCGCCCGATAAGAGTCTCGCGTTAACGCAGCACGTTAACGCCGACAACGGCCCACCACTAGTTTTAAGTAAATTCTTGAAGATGGATAAGGACTCAGCTGCTTGGATTGAGTTGGGCAGGTAATTCCACCAGGAGAGAACATTTAATTTTAAAGTCCGGAAAAGTGACTTTTTGCTTCTTTGGGATGGCACAGTTAAGAAACGTTCTCTTGCAGAATGCAAGCTAGAGGGCACATAAGACTGAAGTAATACATTTAGGTAAATGGGTTCAGAGCAAGTGGTGGTTTTGTAGGCAAACATCAATGCCTTGAATTATACAGTGGTACAGTGTACCTCTTGCCTCATTACGCTTTATACAGGTATCAGGAATATTATTATTAAACTTGTGCAGCATAACTGTTAATGTTCACATCAGCCATTTATATTGTATGAGTTTCAAACTACTATTGTCTGTATCTGAGCCTTCTTGCATGCCTTATTCCAATCCTCTAGAGATATTTCATCATTTATATCTTCTTTCAATAATCTTAGTTTGCATTCTGAGGATTCATTAGACCCTGATACAAACAATTCATTCAAAGAAGAAATTGAACCTTTATCATAGTAGTGACCTATAATTGTGGCCTCTAATGGGGATATGACTGGAATATCTACTAAATGATTTTGAAATGAAGATATAAAGCTTCTAAGTTGTAGATATTTAAAAAAAAAAAAAAAAAAAAAGGTATTTGAAAGGACATAAATACTTTTCGGCCCATATCTGAAACCCTGGATCACATTACCCCAAATAGGACTGAAATGTGAACAAGAGGGGTTAATGTTCAAATATTTACAAGAATCAAACCAAATATTAATCATGTTCAGTAGCCTACAATAGGGTTGTCTGTGTGTGTGTGTGTGTGTGTGTGTTTTGGGTATTTGAGTCCTCTCTGATCCAATGATATATATAATAAAAGTAGACAGAGCCTGGGATGTTTATTTTAGAGCTGTAATCGGGCCTTAAAAGTTAGGCCCGACAGGACCCGAGCCCGACAGGTTTCGGCCCGAGCCCCACAAGTACATTTTGATTGACAGCTTTTTTAAAGCCCGAACCGTTTACAGCCCGACATTATTCAAATGTGCGCACGCACACAGCTCTTTTGCCTTTTGTCAACAATGAGTAATTTAGTCATGTTTTAACATAATTTACTCATAACTAACGTAGACTAGACCACTTGGAAGTTGGAATAAAGAAATAAAATAAGTCCTCTGTGACATCGTAACATCTCAGCATTCTAGACATATGGGCTCATTTAACCTATAAATAGACCAACGCACCAATAAAAACGAGTAATTTAAAAAAAAAAATAAGATAAATTGTAAATTAAGATGGGTATTTGGCAATAACGAAATTAAGATAAAGGCTCCGCTGGATTTGCTTTATTTTATAAAAGAATAATGCCAACATTAGCGTAAATACTCTGTCAACATTATGAATTTAAGACTCAATGAATATTTAGTTATCATTTGAAAAACCTTTACTCACAGAGATTAGGCTAGGTCTACATGTTTTCGTGGAGGAAAATGATTTAATCCACTGTAGATGTCTTCAGCGCGTTCCTGCGCTCACTGATGGTTCGTCATTATTCACTCATTATTCTCATTATAGACATGGTCAAAACTTTTCCACACCTCGCTCAGAGTTTGCTTTAGTTGCTGGTTCCTGTGCAACCAAAACGTAATCACCAGAGGCAAGCCTCCATTACACCTGCTCAGCATTCATTTTCGCATCTTTCTCGCGCTAATCGAAACACATCACATGACCGCTCGTTTACCTCGCAAACCGGAGCGCAAGCCCGAGCCCGGCCCGAGCCCGCATAAGATGATATAAATTAAGCCCGAACCCGACCGAATCCGTCGGGTCCCGTCGGGTTCGGGCAAAGATCTTCAGCTCTAGTTTATTTTGCCAAGTAAAGTTGGTAATCAATTTAATTATAATAAACAAATATGAGGGGGGGGGGGGGGGTATTTTGGAACAAAATAGAGACATTTTGGGAGTATATTAATTTTTAGGATATTTATCCTGCCAATCATTTAGATAGGTAAAGATGTCCAGCGTCCTATAGCTGAGGCAGTTGTTTCCAAAATTGGGTCATTATTTATCTTAGCAATCTTTTTCACCTCATGAACAATTTTTATACCCACAAATGTAAAATTATCTGCTGAATCGAAGATAGAAGCATAATCTTGGTTATTTTCTCTATGATTCATTCACATTATAGATGATTTGGAGTGATCAACTTTATATCCAGATATTTTTTCTAAAAGTTTCAATGAGAACCAGGAGTGCGGGGACATAGTTGCTCTAGATGCCTCTCTTGGATTCCACAAATATCATTATGGGCCTTCACTGCTATGGCAAATGGTTCTATTGCAAGGATAAATAATAAAGGTGAAAGAGGACTCCCTTGTGGGCAACTCATGGAGATACTAAAAGATTTAGAGACCATTATTGGTAAATACTTCTGCGGTGTGCCCAGTACAAAGTAATCTATAACCCATTTACAAAATGTATCTCCAAAGCCAAAACATGTGAGCACCTTAAACAGTGCCATTTGACGCGGTCAAATGCCTTCTCTGCATCAAGAGAAAGTAAAGCCTTGTGTTTTGTCCCTCTCTGGCTATGTAAAATGTTGAGCACTCATCTGATAATGAAATGAACATTTGATAATGTCTTCCTTGAATAAATCCATTGTGGTCCTCTCCCACCTCCCTCATGGATGTAGGGAGAAGGCCATTCCTGAAAGACTCCTGGAACATCATCGCCTGTAAAACTTCTCTTAATCTTTAAAAATGCACAACCAGGTTTTTGGCCTCCTGGGAAACAACAATTTGCACATGCAACATAATGATTACACTTGGTATTCAGACTTTAAATAAGTTAAACATAAAATATATATTATAATATAATATAATATAATATATATATATACACACACTTAAATAAGATAAATGAACTGCCTCTTTTGCAGGGACTTTGCGATTCAAACACCTATGTCCCCAAGAAGGTAGCAAAGGACAATATTCACTGTCTTCTGGTTCATCAGAGAACAGACTTTGCTCAGCAGCAGCAAATTCGCAATGGATACAAATAAATGTTTTATATTATGAAAAAAAATATTTATTGTTATATTATGCATCTTTATGTTTATTGTTATCTGAATTCAGACTACTGCATGGTTTCCACTTTGACTGTTAACTGTATCAATATTAACTTGTTTTAAAGGAAATATCTGATCACAGATATCTAATCAAACTGACTGATCATTATTTTGAGATATTTTATTATAAACATTAAAATTACAAAATATAATATCTGTGGAAATAGTACCAATTTTTCTATAGGTACTTTTGTCATCACTTCCACATATTACAGACTATATAATGTCTATTATTATTATTATTATTATTATTATTATTAAAACTTTTAAAATAAAAAATGTTTCAAATTAAATGTTCTTCATCTTCTTTCTGAATAACCTAATTACTTCACTATTCATGCCATAGTATTTTTACATTGTTACATGACATTTTTTTGTTTTGTTTTTTAGGAATCATTTCCTGTCATAGGAGGAAGAAGAAAAAGGTGATCTTTGTTGCCCACAGAATGTTGATTTTCCACAAGCTAAAATTTTAATCAGTTAGACAGATGAGCGTACTACGAGTTTGAATATGTATTCTTGATGGATGAGATCAGATTGACAGGTGGTGGCTCAATGTTCAGCTCATGTCTCAATTTATCAAGGTTCTGCTCCCAGCGCCGTTCATAGTACATGCTCAGAACACATCGGGCACGACCACCATTCTGCAGAGCCCATGGTCCCAGAGACTGAACCAGCAACTGTAGACGACTGATATCAACAAAGAGAGACACATCAAATTGTATTTATTAACCCATACTTTAATAAATTAATATGATGAACACATGATTTTGACAATTTAATGGAATCTGAGTGCGCCTTTAAAGTTGTGCAAATGAAGTTCTCAGCAATGCATATTACTAATTAAAAATTAAGTTTTGATATATTTACAGCAGGAAATTTACAAAATATGATTTTTGCCATAAATAAAAAATCTATAATTTTGATCCATAAAATGTTTTTTGGGGCTATATTACAAAAAATATTCCCCAGCGACTTAAGACTGGTTTTGTGGTCCAGGGTCACATATGTTTGTTTTATGGCAAATTAATCAAATATACTAGAAATTACATAACTTGACTATCATTCTGTCAGTTACCACAGACAATAATGTTGCCTTACGAAAATGTTAATTGCTTGGACAGTATGAACTTACAGTCAAAGTCTAAGGGGCAAGACATTCTATAGATTTAAATACGTTCTATAGATTTAAAATATGCAAAGCTTGTATTTTTGTTGAAGCATTTATATTCATCCTTCCATATTAAATTGTGTTATTAAGCTCTGAAGTAATCTTTTAAAACATGGTGTCAGAGTTTCCAATGTAAGATTATTACTATATATATTTTTATGCTTGTTTGTTAAAAAATGATAGACCATTTCAAAAGTAAACTGACATCATGTTGCTGTACACAGACAGATAGTCTATCCTGTTAACTCACCTGACAGACAGACGGAGGGGTCCAAGCATTGCACCCAGAAAACACATGGGCAGACCAGTCTGTGCAGCTTCAAACAATTTCACTACAACCTCACCTGTGGGTAAGAGATGAGATGAGAAATGCATGCTATAATGTATTTCTTATATTATGTACCCCCCCCCCAACAAAAACCCCCCAACAACACTAAAAAAGTAACCCTGGAGATCTACCTTACTGCAGAGTTCTGTTCCAACCCTGATCTAACACACCTGTATGTAATGATCAAGTGATCCTTCAGATCCTTAGTTTGTTCAGTTGTGTTTGATCAGGGTTGCAGCTGAACTTTGCAGGATGGCAGATCTTCAGGAACAGGTTTGATCTAGGGGGCTCAATGTACTTCAGTGGCAAAATAGCCCTGATGCATCACATTTACACTGAACCAAAAGCTTTTGAGGGAGAGCTATCTAGGCATACACACAAAAAGTGGAAATTATACACACCTGAAAAGTAGACCTAATTTGTTATTGTATCAAATGCTCACCTAGCATATTGGTGGGCATATTAAGCAAGGTATGCAAGAGGTCATGGACCTCACGATATCGTTGCATGACATACGCTAGCTCCTCATCGTCTACAAATTTTACATCAGCTCTTGAGTCAGGGGTGACTCTCTGAAAAAAAGATTACAATGGTTAATTTGACCTATTGTTAAATGTTAAATGATAATTTCAGTGTTTTTCATTTGTCTTACATTTTCTTCTAGGAAATGGAGATACTCTCTTCCTAAAGTCCCATCTGGCAAAGCAGACATTCGAGTGAGGTCTAAAGTAGACAGACGGATTCTTGGACGCTCTCTAGAGACATAATTTGAACATAAAGGCAGTAGCAAAGTTTGGATAATGAATGAAGGAGCCATAAACAGTATTAACAGTAGTCAGAGTAAACAACTGAGACATACTTGAGAATAGTGCAACCCTCTGGGTCATTTCTCATCCGATTCCTTAACTTGATCAGGGCCTGGTGCCCTGTGGTTTCCCCAAGCACCGCAACCATATCTGTTTTGGTAAAACATGATAGCATACATGAAAGTTTTGAATCATTGGGATTACTGACAGAATTCCTGCTCATACGATTTAGAAAATATTATCCCATAATAAAGCTGTCTCCATATTTTATCAAGTTTAAATCCATTCCACATAATTCTGAAGGTTTGGTTAAATTTTGGATGAAGAGTCCAGGAACCAAGAAAATTTATGTTATAGTAGAAAGTTGGAACACATTCTGGCCTGTGTTATTTAATGAAACCTAATTAGAGTTTTTATTCATTAAATATTTTTCAGCAAAACAATTATGGACTTTCCATTGAGACTGAAAAAGAAACTAACAGCTGTTATTTAAAGATCATTTCTTCAGGAAGTGCAATCATAAATAGAGTGATTTCATGCATACTATTAAGGGCAAACATAATGAATGACTATTAAATAACAGTCTCACCATGTCTGTAGGGGTTCTTCAGAGCAACGACACCAGAACCTAAAGCCAAAACAGCCTTCTGAACAGAACTTGTTGGGATATGACTTGGATACAACCTTCCATCATACTGCTTTGAATCTGAGCTTGTGTGCTGCTGTCCGGTGAGTACTGAATGCATGAGAGAGAGTGATAGATCTTGAGGTTCAAATCCTGAGACACAGCAATCACAGTTAAAAGATTCAACTTCTCTAAATTCATAGTACTGTGATTAACTATCACTCCTGCAACCTTACTCATTGTGTCATGAGGCTTAAATTTAATTTACTACAAAATGTAGTAAGAAACCACCTTGCTGTTGAAGGTACCTTAGAGTACGTTAGACTGTAATATATAAATTATAGGCTATCATATTTCAGACAAAAAAAAAAAAACATTTATATTTTGTATAAAGAAAATTAAGTCCGTTTTAAGACCATTATAATTACTTTTTTACATAGTGAAATTATTATAATTATAAGACACAGTTAGCATATCCGCCGAATGTAATTACTGTACTAAATAATGAACTGTTATTTAACGAGCTGGAATGTGGTCGTAAGAGTTACATGCTGTAATTAAAATGAATTATTTGGTGCTGTCAGCAGCTGATAATCGGTGAAATGTCCATTAAAGCTGTCGTTTGACATGCAATATTAAGCAACCCCTAGCATATTCTGTAGTTGTAGTACGTTGTGCTAGATGACAG
>NC_068383.1:28367-53036 GCF_023724105.1 Carassius gibelio
TATGTAAATACTGTAAGTTATGCCAAGATCACCTTTAGAAAGAAATGAAAGGAATACACTACAAAATATAAATAAACAAACCATAATACACATAGGCCTATTCATTGTACATTTGAGATTTTCAGAGTTTCTTGTTTGTTCTTGCCTTTAGTAACATTGAACAAAACAACTGGAAAATTACTGTACATGATGATATAAAACAACTCAAACCAGACAAACAACTTCTGTTGTGTACAAGACAAAAAAGAGATAAAGATTAAACTAATGGTTTAAAAAAATACATATACACAATAATTATATACATTAGAGATTCAAGCTTTTGATCAGCAAACTCATTTAAGCGAACGGATTTTGAACTGTAGTGCCGAGTGTGTGTGGGCTGTACAAAAACATAAGAAGGCCCGTTTCAAGGCTATCATATGAATTGTTTCTCATATGAAAAATGCAATGAGTCAAAAGTTTTGTGATAAGTGACAAAGCAGACGGTGCCTTGAATTCCACTGTGGGATGCAACACAATTTAATAAAGAAAGAAGGTCTTGAGAGGAAAAGTGTGACGTGAAGGTTAGCTGGAGGTCTCGTGCTAGATGAAAGTGGGAACTCTCTCTCCCACTGCTGTCAGCACTTTTTAATGTGAACTTTGCGACTGATTGGCGGGCCCTGCCAGGTTCCTCTACGAAACTTTCCCCGCCATCCCGTCTCCTACAGGCATACCCTCCACACTTCAATCCAGTGACTCACACTTTACTGAACAAATGACTCTTTACTGACTCTCTTTTCTATTTTCCTATAAGAATTATCTTATCATAATTGAATATGTAAGTACCTTTAAAGAACTAAATACATACATCAATGCGATAATGCAGAAAGTTAAAATTGCAAGTGCAATGTAAGCCAATTATTTGTATTTATTATGTACGAAAATATTAGAAACTGAAGTTTAAATAATTTATTATTATTAAATTATATACCATAAATGAACTAAAAGGTTATTATGTTGGAATTTCTAGATAACATATATATATATATATATATATATATATATATATATATATATATATATATATATATATATATATATATATATATATATGTATATATATATATATATGTATATATATGTATATATATATATATATATGTATATATATATATATATATATATATATATATATATATATATATATATATTTCTGCATTTAATTAATAACCTACAAAATTGACATGACACAAGAGTCATATCATTCATAAATGCTATGTCTAAAATGGCTACCCTTATCTTTTACACACTGCGTATTACAGGAGTCAAGTTGAGAAGCTTTTTCTCTACGGCAATACAGAAATAAACTCTCACGCTCATTTCACATAAAGGTCAGAAATTCAATCACACAACCCCAAAGCATTTCAATAGTAAAGTATGTACGGGTACGGCTAGACTTTTAAATGATTTTGTGGGTCAAACTAAATCATTTTTCAACAAGCTGTCTGTGATTATCTATTAACCCTAACACCCAGAGTAGAGTCAAAGGAATCCAAGATATAGGAATTAAATCATGAGCTTAATGCACTAATTTTAAGTGTTTTCAATATATAAAAAAGATAGCATGTACTATCTTGTACATTATGTACAAGAGATAAAGTAGACATAAAAGTTTTAGATCTATTTCTGATTTATTAACGTGATCCAGATGAATTTCCAACACAGACACATAATTCAAACCCTATCTGTACAGCCTCCAAAGCAATAAATCCATGTAAAGTAAATGATTTCATTGTTAATGTAGTGAATTGCATCTAGACTGCCTCTTAAAAAGTGTAAATAATATATATATATATATATATATATTTATTATTTTTTTTTTTTGTGCGTCAGATCTCTTGAAAGTATTCCAAAAAAATAAATCAAACTCAGTCACTTTCTTGTGCATAATAAATTCGGTCAGAAATTAAATAACGTCAGAGAAGTGCCTGTAAATCTACTCTGTGAATAGAGGTGATTATCAGCGGTTAGGATATAAAAGGAGGCCAAAGGCTCAACCTGACTTGAGACATACAGTATAAGGCCTTAAAGCACTGACAAAGATTTCATTAGTCAGTCTCAGCTTGATGGTGGCGCTATACATCAGAGAATGGTAAAGAAAGAAAGACTTTGCTTTGATTTTTGCACTTAAGGCCACAAAAAAAGCGGTTCCTCAGAACCAGAGTGAAACGTGTAATACATTTAAACCACCTGAGAAACAAAAAAATACACTGAAAGCGACTAAAACTAAACTTTCTTTCACAATAATGCTACTGTGGTTCAAATATACTACAGTACGCTATGTTACGGTAGGCTTACCCAGTTCTGAAGACAGCCAGCCTCCTACCTGCCTGTGTGAATGGTTTGGTATGTGGAGCAGAGGTGGGTCCAGACATGCACACATGAACACACGAACACACATACAAACATGACCCACACACATGCGTGCACGCGGCACGATCCAGCGGACAGGAGAAGTAAGCAAGCTGGTAGAACTCCTGGGGCTTGTGAATCCAAGCTGAACTTTGGAGCAGCCTCTTAACAGATGGCATGAGTGGGTAAACTCACTGGCTGGTCCCGCACAAGCACCCTGCTTTACAGGGACTGCCGCTTTCAAATCAGATTAAATCTGTTCATTGTTGGGGTCAGTATCTGCTTGAAATCAAACTCCCCGATGCACTGCCGTACTGTACTGTGTTTCAGTATATTACAGGGAATGAATGAAAAGGATTTAACCCCACGGCCACTGTTAGACTCGTTGCTAGGGTCTAAACTGATTGCGAAATGGATACGTACAGTCTGTGTAGTAATAACAGTGTGATTAAATAACAGTGGTTACTTTTAGGGTTATAACCCAACCAGTCTGAAGGGCCTATAGGTGGGATGTATCCCATGTCTATTACAGTACATCTGAAAGAAAAATTAAAGCATTAAAATCCTCAAAACATCATCCAGATATAACAAAAATCTTTTTTTTAGCATATAAAACAACAAGGTTCTGAAGCACCATTAGAAGCACTAAATCAGAAAAAGATTCAATAAGAAAAATAGACTTTGAAAAATAACTAACATCCATTAGATTTGTGTGAGTAGTGTATTCTAACTTTAATATTCACAAACAAGAAAGTGTTTCAGAGAGGGAAAAACAATCTTCATTTATAGATTTGCGTAATGCTGTAGGTATTGGAAATGCTTTAGATTCTTTATCTACGCTAGGTAAATACCTACTGTTAGAGACATTTGTCAATGTATCCGCCTGGATGCACAGAAAAAATGATTAGGAGATGAATGAATAGGAAATGTTGCCAAAGAAGAAGAAGAAGAAGAAGAAAATACAGCATCAACTTGCAACAAAAAAGTCAGTTTTTACTGAATATCTTTCTTTAAAGATTTTTTTTCCCTCTGAAAGAATATTCTCCATCTATAAAAGATAATTAAATCACAAACACATTCTTTCTAAAGCATTTTAAATTTAATAAATGTGGAGGGAATAGTATTGCTGTGGAAAAACTTAAATATCGAGAACATGAAATATATAGCATACAACATTATTATCAAAACATATAAAATATATAACATCAACATTACATCAGCTTGAAACTTTAAATCACTTCTCTTTGTTTTGGAATATAGGCTAAATGGCCTATAATTCTTAGTTAAACAAGAATCACAGATGTTATTGTACCATGTGTCGATGCTCTATGTTTGACCTCAAGGGTAAGACAGGAAGTAATAGAAGCAGTCTTTTACGTTGTGATGTGACTCTCTTTAAGAGGGGATTGGTGGATCAACACAGTTCAATTACTACTGCACACACAACACAACACACAAAAGAGCTTACTTTCTCAAAATAGACTGGTGTACAAAATTCCTGCACATTATACATTTTCAATAATGACCAAATATGTATGAGGGAAAAAAACATTCAGTGCAATCTAAGGCTAAAATTAGGACGCTTTGGGTTGCATAGCAAACACTATGATTAACATATTCCTAATTATTTTCCCACTTCATCATTACTCGTCGACAATTAACATTTGCCGTGACTTGAGGCTGAATTAATCTAAACTTTGATACCCTCATGAAATAGACACTCTGTTTTATATTTTGCACAGTGTTCAGGGCACATATCAAATATACAAAACTACATTTGAATGTTCTAAGGCTATAATTACTGACTTCAATTATAAACCATTGGAAGCAATTTGATTTGATAACTGATTGTTGGTTGAACAAGATGGAAAAATAGGGGAAAAGGGAACTAAAAACTTATTAAAACAATTATGAATATACAAAGAGGTTGAATTATGGGTGTGATTTGATGGCAGCTTACAGGATAGTTCAAGATAGAACAAGCACCCATTTTTTTTTTTTTTTTTTTTTTTTTTTTTTTTACCATTTCTAAGAACAAGAACTTTAAACCTAGTCCTGGTGACCTAAATCATGTGCCCAAGATCAGTAACTTCCCAACACCACATGACTTTGGACTAATTGTCCTCCCTGAACATGTCACATGACACAAACATAGGATTTTCCTCAAAAAACTCTGGGCCAAAACAAACACTTGACCCAAACAGGAACAGTCTACCCTAAGTTTAATATATTACACTTTCCTTCTGGCGGTGAATATAACAAAAATGGCCCAATCCACAGATAATCATCAATTAATCAGAGATTGTAAAAGAGGGCAGGGATGTGGGAAAAGAATAGGCATTCCTACACATCGTCGTGATGTTGGCCTCAGTGGAAAGCACCGGGCAAACAGCAGAAACTAGCTGCTTGTGAAGGGTAATGGGACATTGAATGCCAGAGGACAAAGACAAAAGTGGCTGCAGAGAGAAAGATGAAGTAATCTCGGAAACAACTAGACACACTCCACTTGAATTTTTGCCTCAAACAAGATTAAAGTGAAGTTATTCTACACAAGTTTGGCAAGGATATCAATCTTCGGCTCAGAGACAAACTAAAAACAACTGAGCAAAATGTGAAAAATGCAATTTTTTCATGTTGAAAAAATGCCCAATATGGGCAATAATGGATTGGAGTATAATTTAAATTGATGAGACATCTATAGTATAAATTTACTTGACAAAATATGCACTCAAAAATACGTTTTAACATAATGATGACTACTTTTACAAGAAAGTTCTATTTTAGTTTTTCTGTTTCACAGTTTTCATGTTTAATTCAGTGCATTACTTGCCATTTCATTGTAATCATTTGCAAAGGAGAGAAAATTAAAAAAATTCCTTCACATCGCTGTGATGTTGGCCTCAGTTAGCTTTCTTGGTAAATTTTGTAGCAATTATATACCAATTCTTTTTCAATATGGTATAATACTATTTCAGACTTATTCAACTACATTGGTTTGCAGTTTATTGGTAGGTTTCAGAATTTTTACAGCTGCTTTTCATGTTAAGATGTCACAAAAACAACCAACTATAGCTAAATCAATTAATTTTGCAGGATATTTTTATTTTTGAAAAGGTCCACACTATTTACAGGTAAAAGTAGACTAAAGTTGCTTTCCCTTTTTCACTAATCCCCCCTCTGTAATTTAGGAACAGTGTGAAAGTGAATGTGAATTGCAGTACCCTGTCAAAAGGCATCTGCCCAAGCCATTTAAAAATTCAACACCGTTAAATCCATTAAATGAGGATAACATAGAGTTTTTGTTTCAGACCTGTTGCATAAAGAATCCCCTCCCTGCTGCCTAAAACCCTACTGAGAAAGACAGCCTTTTAATGAGGGGGGGGATAATCCAGCAAAACACCCCCACTAATGAGCTATCATCATGCAAAAATGTCAGCTTGATACACATTAATTGGATTCCCACTTTTTTAACCAATTAATTGACCTGCATTGTCATGTGGCTTGGCTGCAGTGGGTTCCTAAGAGAGAGCCTCTGTTTAGTCTCAATGACTCCAATGGCTATAGGGCCTGTGAATAGAAGTAGGTTTTAGTGAGATCAGCTCTCTCATTAAAGGCTTATGACATTTGTTTGAGCCAATCCCTTTGTTGAGAAAACAGTTTGTGCTGCTCAGTTAAAGTCTCAGCTGTGGCTGGGATTGTGATGGTCAGTTTTAGCAGCAGCAGGGTTCGCATGGCTGCTCTCTGATCTGCTCACTGCAGGGAAGTCTAGCGGTGAGACTGGAATAATCCTGTGCACTTGTTGATCAGTTGCAACGAGAATACCGATGACTTTTGAAAAATATATATTAAAAAAAAGCTTTATGCATTCCCAAAAATGTCAAATAATAATAAAATAAAATAAAGTGTAAATGCGTTTGTAAGTACAAAACTTATTTTACACAGAACAGTAAAATATTACCGGTCATGAAACTTGAACATGCTTTTTGATCCAGACCATAAAGGCAATCGTGTCCTCCTTCACCGACTCTGGGTTATAACCTCTGAAAATGACTTACATACAGTGAATGGAATGCAAAGTGTTTTAGTCAATGATCTCCTCAGTGAAACAATATCCCTCAGACTGCCAGTGTAAATGAAACGCCTGTGGATTAAACAGTAACCATGAGTAAATGAGTTCAAAGAGCCCATCATATTTTGAATTTAATATTACTTCCCTAAAAAAATGCTTGGAGCCACAATGAAAACATTTTCAACTTGTTTTCGGGGAAAAAAATAGATGCAAAACTCAGATGAGACACAGAACCCACTTAAACGGAAATGCTATGACAGCTAAAACAAAAAAAAAAAAAAAAATGCTAAATCAGAATTCAAATGTGAACACTGCATTCTGGGAGGGCTGCTACAACACAAGACAAGCCCTGGCTTGCAACAAAGCAAAAAAAGCCACTGCCATTCAGTTCACTGGCATGGATGAAGCATCTCCATTAACTGAGGCTGATGACGGCTAATTCTGAGTGCACTGATTTAAGGGGTATTGACCTGAGGTCTCGGGTTCAGGATCTAGTGTCATATCGATCCAGCCCTTATCTGCATGTAAGAGGCTGATCTATGGCTTGGCCACAGTGGCATACTTACAAAGCAAATGCAGCCAGGGATCAAGGGCAGTTATCTTTATCAACAGCTTAACACAGCCCAAGCCTATACTATGAAAAATATGGATGTCCTGAGAGAACTGTTTGAATTCCATTGCAAGCATCCTAATTCAGTTCATTGATTAAAACCTTAAATAAACAACAGGAAAATAAAAGACCAAAAAGCAAAATGTTCTATGAAAAACATCAATGCAAGCACATTAGACAACAGCGGCCTTGGAAAAATATACAAGGTATCTACTCTAATCTATCACTGTGAGAGTGCTGGTAATAGCAGACATTAGTAGAAGATCATTACCCTCCATTGTGCATTCACTTAACTATACTAGACAGAGGTTACAGTGTAAGGTGGGCAAATGGAATGGCAGATGTTGTTTACTGGACCGATGGAATGAGAAGAAATGGAGGAAAGATGTCAGTGGTGCAAGATTCAAGGCAGCAGTCATTTGTAAGTTTACCTTCAATTATTTAAAATGTTACTTCGGAATTAGTGGGAGAGTAAATCGGAATGTTTTAATTTTAAAATATTTGAAGATATTTCACATTAAAATCACATTTCCATCATCTTTTGCGTTTTTGAACCCTTTCCAACAATGACTGTATGATTTTAGGATGCATATTTTTACACTGAAGACAATTGAAGGATTGAAAGGCAACTATTACAGAAGGTTCAAACACTCACAGATGCTCCAGAAGGAAACACGATGCATTAAGAGCCAGGGGTGAAAACTTTTAACAGAATGAAGATGTGTATATTTTGCCTACTTATATGTGTGTGTGTGTGTGTGTGTGTGTGTGTGTGTTTGTGTGTATATATATATATATATATATATATATATATATATATATATATATATATATATATAAAACTATTTTTCCCTATTTGGTTCTTCCTTCCAGAAGCTACAGAAAATATTTACAAGTTCCCCAGAAGACAAAAAACAAGTTCAATTTACCCTGCTCTTTAGATTCAGAAACTTTTCACCTTCAGGTGAATATAACATGTAAGAGCTGTCATTGCCATATTAATTTGCTAGGAAGCTGTAAAAGTCATTTAGTTGTGTGTATTAGTTTGTGACAGGTTTAAAGACGTAGATTAATTCATGACCCCAAGAAAAATTGGACAACAATTACTGCCAAACGTGTCTGACAGAGCAGAAAAGGTAGCAAAAAGATGACAAGAATGCATGCTCAATTCATTATATGTATTAATGACGTTCTGCTTGATTACATGTAGGTGACATTCAATGCCAGTGTTTGTTTTTTCACCCGACATAATGGACACTCACGTGTAAATAATTGAATCCTCAATGATTAAACATAGTAACATTTTAAGTTTTATTAATGTCTTCACTGATAGGTCTAGTAATTAAACACAGTGCAGTCACTGGTCATAATTAAATTATTAAGCATTTCAAGGTTTGACCTTTTCGCCTCTGACCCACAGTTAAATCTAATGTAATGACTCAGAGAAACTCGTTTGTACAGGCATGTTGAGGTGACCTTTTATTAGCATAGGACGGGGGCTTTATAAGGTTTCTGTTGAATTTAGTTTGAACACATTACATACAGGCTTTAGAACAAGATATCTTATCTGTACCACTTGCATCCATTTCACAATCTACTAAAGCTCTCAAATGAAGAGAAAGTATTAAAATAATATAATGAAATTATTTTTGAAATGATCCTTTTAAAACTCTATCCACACACACACACACACACACACACACACGCACGCACACACACACACACACACACACACACACACACACACAGTTGTGGTCAAAATTTTACATGGACTTTGTAGTATCTGCAAAATGTTAATTATTTGACCAAAAAAAGGGGAACATTAAAATACTGTAAAATGTTTTTCTCTCAGCAAAAAAAGAAAAAAAGAAAAAAAAAATGTTTCAGTGGAGATTCAGTGGCTACAAAAATGACTAACAGCAAGTTTGAGGAAGTAAAGCAACGAGGCGGGAAGTGAAGATTAGGAGGATCATTTCATCTATATGGAAAGAATCTTGTTTATTTTGGCCTTGGTGGTTATATAAATTCTATAAAATGTACTCTTCTTCCGTAGTTACAAATTCAGTTTAATAATTTCAATGTAAGTTACAAATTCATTTTAATAAATTCAATTGACCAACTAATGAGTGAGGTAGCTTAGCTCAGCATAATAAATCTGATTGACTTTCAGTTAAAAAAAAAAAAAAAAAAAGATCTTAAAACAAAAAAATCTTAGAAGCTGGACACTGAAGCAAAGGCTCTTTGTTCTTCATTTAATATTCCTGTAGTTTAGGATAAACGAGTGAGTTTTTGTTCACAATACTGGCAGTTTTTTTGTACAAAAGACTTAATTCTAAATATTAGATGATAATTGCCACTTTCAAATTATGTTATATTTTCACAAAATACATTCTATAATGTCACCTCCAAATTTTACTTTAAAGGCATTAAAGGCAACATAGCATTGCTTTAAACAAAGAACTGGACTTTGACCTTCAACAATAATGAAGCCCTCGAAACATTCTTCGGTTGTAGGCCCACCATAATACAGTAAGGGTCAAAGGTGATCTCTTGCTTATTATAGCTCTCCACATGGTTAAAAAAGCACAAGAACTCACTATTAAGACAGAACAAAATGAAAGCCATATGTCCCTAACAAGATGTAGCCATTTCTCAACTAGTAATATGGAGGGCCACACAGTCCCTGGTATTCACATTCACGGTTACTTCAGTGTTCATATTTCACACATACCCCTGCCTCGGATACTACCACATTGCACTGACCCCTTCAAAACTCTTAGTCTTTGTTGCCAGCAGTTAATGAACAGATTAGTGATGGGGGCAAATAGGAGGAGGAGAGGTCAAGACTAAACCCTTTAACAGGAGGGATAATCAGTGACAGGTGGGTCCACACTTCTCCAGCAACCCGACTCGCCTCTGCATCAACAGCACTGTTCCTCTTCATGTCGTGCCTCATCTGAAAAAGTCAAGAGGAGCTTGAGGAGTTAACATTTTTTTAACCACTAAATTGGATACTTGTTGGCAATGTGCCTTCATTTTGTGTGTATTGTCCGGGGCCATATTTACAAAACGGCGCGGCTGGATCTTCTGAAGCAGATTGTGCTGAATGGGACTCCCCTAGAAGATTGGAGGAGACACTTGAGAACAGACACACAATGAGAGCCAGGGTGCCACAGGAACGGGAGGTGGGGCAGGGGTGGCAGAGAGTCCGGCAGTTGCGCCCGTTTTCATTCATTTCTTTAATATTCCACCACAGGTTCTGCTTCAGAGAGACGCCCATTGTGAAGCACTGAATGGGAGACTTTAGGAGTGTCTCTGCCTCCATTAATTAGGGCTCACTGACGCTTCCGCTCCCTGAGAGTCTGCCTCATTATGATTTCCTCACATTCTTTAACACAACTTAACCCCATTCCTCAACTCTCACATCAAAGAACAGAAGAGGACCAACAGTCGCTCAGTGGTTTGGCTGCAGTTGCATAGTGTGCATGTTTTAGATGCGGCAACTGGATTATTTGGAACGAAAATGGAAGTACAGTAGCTTACATGACATTTTAAAAATTGTCTAAATACATCCTCTACTCATAACAGGCATGTTTTCAATCAATTATTGAAAAGCTGCTCCAATTGGATATTTATTTTGACTGATGAACAGTGGTAAAATTATCAAGGAATAAACACTGTACAAGATATAAATCTAAATACTTTTATCTCAAAAGAGCCCCTGATGTAAAGTCTTTATACAAAAATATCTCACTAAATATAAGAAAACAAAGAGAAAACTTGCCCACTGCCATTTTGCATTCTGCACTATTTTAACAAGAAACTATAGGTACAATGGACAATTATTTTATTATATAAAGTATTGTATATATTATATTACATCATATATGATTATACTTGTAATGTAATTATCTGAAAAACTTGATTCTGATTGGTCAATCATGGCATCCTCTCTCTTTTTTTCCTCCAGATCAGATTCTCATGGCATCAAAAGTCACCTCAACTGCAAAATATATATGCTGCTATGTAGATTTTTTTTGTAGTGTTATTAAACATAATTCCATATATAGTATGTCAATATTATGTTTTTATTATATAAAATTTTGATCGGGCTTGTCTCTCAAAATTAGTGAAAATAGTTTCTATCTACTTAAGCTTACGATACAGCCCTTATCAAAATTATTTTTATACGGAATTACTATCAGGACATAGACGAGAGCCAGAGGTAACTGAATCCAAGCACAGTTCTTTATTTACAAATAGTGAAAGTTGGGTAAGTAGACAATGCTTTTCAAGTGCAGGTGCGGTGCCGATCACACAGTGCGAGGTGCAGGAAGGTGAGTGCATCTTTTGCAGAGTTGTCAATACCACTCAATCACAGTTCGCTAATCCTTGTCTCTTTACAGAACGCTCTAAGAAACAGGAGGATTACAGGCAAACACAGGAGATTCGTGGAATCGTTGGATTTCAGGCCAAGGTGTAATAATCAGGAATCCTGGAGGCAGTAGAACAAGGACACAGAGGTTAGTGTTTAAAAGGTGGGTATATTTTACGTCACGGGATCTGCGGCGCTTCAGAGGATTGCGAGCTAGCATTCAATGGTCCTTTCCTGTTGGAGGCTTGACGCTGAACTGGGGCTGTGGTGAGTGTTTTATACTGCCTTTTGATGAGGTCGCTGATCGTGAACAGGTGTGGGCGATTAGGGCTTGCCTGGTTCCTGACAATTATGTGTTTAATAACTACTAAAATAGCTACCATAAATATTATGCAGTTGACTTTTGATGCATCAGGATATCTGATCAGAAAAAAAAATAATAAGAAAAAATATATATATAAAATGTCATGAATCAGGTATTCGAGAGAGCAACATAATATGAATAAATAGTTCAATAGGGTGTAATATAATGTATAAAATATTTATTTTATATAATAAAATGCTTTTCCATTATATACAATGGAATTTACTAGAAACAACACTAATTTCAAGTAAAAAATGGTGCAGAATGTAAAATGCTGCTCTTCACAACGATGGACAAAAAGAATCAATGAACGCATTCATGTAATTAATTCTGATTATGTCGGACTTAAATATATAACACAGCTGAAATGACCCAGATGCATACACTCTCCGACGGACACTCAGAAGATCTGACTGCAAAGAATAATGACAATTCATGACCTCAGGATCACGCAGTGACACTCCATCTGTACGGTTATTAATGTGACAGTGCAAGTGTCACTTCCCATGGATATCCCAGTGATACCAGGTTAATTCTGTTTACAAACGGCTAAATGTTACATTATTTTCACAGGAGAAAAATCAATACCTGCCCTTTCTTTTGTAATAACGTATTTTTGGAAATCGATAAGGCTCACTACAAAGACATTTTTGAGATGCTAGTGAAATACAGGTCATTGAAAATTGAATATATATGTAGTGGTAATTTAACGAGTGATAATTTTCATCACAGCAAGGTGAGGGTATGAACACAGAATCAGCTGAATTAGTTGTGCAGACTAAGCATAGAAAAAGACTTCACAGCAGCATGACAGGATGGGTTTCGTCAAGCGTTTTAAAACTGCGAAGTTTCAAAGTGGAAAGCTACACTTTTTGTATTGTTTAAGCTATGTTTTGTTTTAAAACACTCACCAACAAGTCACAAATGAGATTTGAGTGAGGGCAGCAGTTTGCTAACAAAGCACTTTATACCATTTGTGCACTACAAAAAAGATGAAATGACATCTAGCCATGTTTTCCGGCCATTTTCTCCACACAAAAACACACGAGCATCGAAGCGTTGACCTTAAAGGCAGCTTTCCATTTGCCAGGGTGCACATAAATGTGCAAACATGACCCTGGGTGTATTTCGGCACTCTACCCCAGGCTTCCATTTGCAGTGGAATTCACTTTGCCTCATTAGTTGCACACTTTCTTAGTTTTTAACAATGCCTTTGCTTGAGTCCTCCCAGCTGAAATCTTCTCTCCCATTCTCTGTCGATATTTTGCAGACCCGGGAGCAGTTTTGGGAGAGTGAAGGTTTTTTCTCTCCCCCTCTACCCCTCTCCTAACTGGTTTAAGACTTGTAATTATCTCTTGCTGGGGGAGGCTGTAAATTGGATTAAAGTGGTGAGTCTCAGCTGAGTGAATTACCTCCATCTCCCCACTTGGTGGGCCAGGCCTGATAAACGTGCAGGGGGAACGGATTTGGGTTCAGCCTTCGCATTCATGGCTTCCTCGTGGAAAGAAATGAAATTTTCCGACAGAAGGGGCCGGTGTGCCGGTGGTATCTGTTCGCGTCGTGTTTCATCTGCTTCTGCTCTTCCAGAAATGCAATTACCTGCGTTATCGGCGGCTAAATGGTCACAGCTTGGCACAGAAGTCTGTCTGCCTGCTCAAGCCACCTGACTGTACTATTTACATGGCACTCTTCTACTGACAGTGGGTATACACAGATAAAATTCTTAGTTTAACGGTGAAAACAAGCAAGAGACCACTGTTATGTAGTACAGAAAATATAGAGAAAAAAAATCTATCATTTTTAAACACACATATCCAAATAGTTCCAAGTGTGTTAGAATCAATGACTAAAAAATTCAATGTGACAAAAATAAAAAAATAATAAAAAAATAAAATACAGTAGGCTGATAACAAAAAAAACTCAAGAAAGCTTTCTTATTTTTCTTATTAACTAAAAATGGTTGAGCTGCTTAATGAAGTGCGCAAAGTGTGTTTTTACTGTCTTTATCTTTATATCTTTACTGTAATTTTTGAACAATTTAATATATTCTTGCTGGATAAAAGTCATTTCTTAATTTCTTTCCAAATAAAAGGAGGAAAGAAAAGAAAGAGAGAGACAATAAATCTTATTGAGCCAAAATGTAAGATTGAAAACAATATTAAAATTGTCTTTTGTCTAAACAAACAATTAAACTTTAAATTTATTATTTGGTACAATTTTTTTCAAATGCAAATAAATAAATACGAACTATAAGAGAGAGAGAGAGAGAGAGAGAGAGAGAGAGACCCAGTTATCAATGTTATTTACTGTAAAATTGATTTTTGATTTATGAGGGAAATGAGTTAATATTTATAATCTGGATTTACAATCTAAGATTACAGTGAGGTCAATAGTAGCTTTTCATTTTGTCTAAACTTTGATTTATTTCACTTATTTCAGGGTTACTATCCGGCTTTGACTTAACAAGTTGCTGGAATCTAGTAAGTGAAATTCTCACGACAAAGTTTGTTAATTCCCATCAGGGAGAGAATGAATAATGCTGATAGAGGGCAAGCTCATTTTTAAAGAAAGAATAGGTGATTTGGTTGGAGTAGTGGGACCTGGGAGTGAGTGATAGGTCACTCTCTGTGATTGTAAAATTGTAATCCTGGTGTGAAATGCCTTTAAGTCTTTAAGGACAGCATGGACTCTGGAGCGTGAAATAGTAAATCTATGTTTTTGAGTGCTGTGAGCCACCTCCAGTATTGCTGCGAGAGTCGCTCACAGTATTTGCCAGCTGCTCCATTTACATTGACCTGCCTATTCACGTGCCCAAAAGCTATGACAAGAAATGTATAACAATTCTGCTGAATTATTTAATACCTGTAAACTAAAGCTTTGGTCAATTTTACATACACAGCCTGTGTAAGAGGAATTTAAAAACAATATAGTGAAAGGCTGGATTTGAAATGGTATGACATACGCCTCCATCTCTAAGACAAATCACCTTTTATTTCCAGTTACACATTGTTGGAGGGTCTGTGCCAGCAGAGGGAGCAACGTATTAATATTACAATATTAAGCACTTCTATCAAATAACAAGAAACGTTTTTATCTTCAGTACCACTTCAAGTCTATTTCTTTATTAAATAATGATGAATCAAGTCATGTTTTTTTGACCATAAAACTACAGCCATGGTATACTGTACGTTATCTCTTCTAAAAAAAATAATTATACAGACACTACAGTCATACATATATACATGTATACATGTATACATATATATATATATATATATATATATATATATATATATATATATATATATATATATATATATATATATATATATATATATATATATAATATTATAAATAATTATTTCATAAATTGCACAGGCACATCTACAGTACGTTACATAAAAAAGAGCAAATATAACTAAGCTTCAACTTTGAATGCAGGAGGAAAAAAACAAGAAAAAGGGGAAGAGGGAGATAAAGAAGACTTCTAGACACTAACTTTTTTTTTTTTTTTTTTTTGCAAAGTCGATTACTTTTATTTGATATTTCATGCTACATTGAAGGATAAGTACTGCTCTAGGGTAGAGACACTAGCGAGCAATTCATTTCAGGAGTCTCAAACCCACACAAATGCTAATAGACAGGGCTTTCTGCAGAAATATTTGGCTCTTTGACACATACAGTGGCAAGCGACTGAAAAATCGTAAGAGATTATGAGTGTTTTTTCCCTCTCACTTAAAATGTCAATGTTTTTCGAAGCAAAGGATCAGTGGCTCATAGGTTTTTCAAAGGGCATATATGCGTCATAATACCCAGAAAACCAATAAATCCTCTACCATAAACTATTCAGAATGTTTTCTTTAAATAAAAATGCTTGTCCGTTTATCAGGTAAAAGGGATATTACATTTTTTATCAGATCTACATGACTGTCAATAATGATTAGCTACTAGCAAGCTCATAAGATAAATTAATCATTTTACAAGTTAGTGAAATTTAAAATAGTTGAGGTATTAATTTGTTCTTTTCTTTCTTTTTCTTTTTTTTTCTTCAAAGCTAAAGAGATACATGACTCAGAATGATTCTCTTTTGAAGTCGGCCGGCTCTTTTCCTTTCTCATCTGTTGAAATATATGTTGGGGAGTGTTAATTGTGGGATTCTTTGCCACAGTGGGAGCTTTGCCCTGTCACTCAACATGTTTGTGTAAGATACAGGCTGTTTTGAAACCTCCTCGGTGCTAATTCATCTATTATTACCCCAGTGAAATATGGCCAAAGAAAAATGTGAGGGCCGCTCTGAACAGCATGCCAGAGATTTTCTTCTGTTTAAATTAGTGTAATGAGTAACATAAATCAGATTCTCTCTGGGAAAACCTAGATCAGATTTTAAATGAAAAACAACAATCACTCTTGTTTTGTGCAACAATTGTATTGCTCGTATAATGATTCTGAGTTCCACAAACTAACAGATTTATCTAATACTATATCTTGTGTTAAATTGTGGCTTGCTAGTAACTGTGTCCAATTAAACTCGAAAAAGACTGAAACCTTGATTATAGCCCCATATAACAAAATTCCACCAATTGTCCAACACCTTGGTTCTCTGAGCTCCACTGTCCAGTCGAGCATCAGAAATCTAGGTGTCTGGTTTGACCAATTGTTGTTTTTGGACTGCCATTCGAGACTTCTGGTCAGAAATTGTTTTTATCACCTAAGACATTATAAGACGTTATAAAACCCGGGGAGATCTGTCCTTTGAGGCTGTAGCCCCCAGACTGTGGAACGCCTTGCCTTTGTTCCTCCGTGTGGCTGATTCTGTTGAGTCCTTTAAAAGGCAACTCCAGACACTGTTATTTAAACAAGCTTTTAGTTGATTGGGCTTAAGTTTACTTTGGACTATTAATTTGTTTTAATTTTATTTTTATATTAATGTGGTTGTACCTTGTAAAGCACTTTGTGATTGTATCTGTGAAAAGCGCTCTATAAATAAACTTTACTTACTTATGTTAAAAAATGTATATTAGTATTAATAGTATTACATTTAGTTCTATTAGTATTAATAGTATTACATTATATACATTATATTATAATATGACATTATATATATACATATATATATATATATATTGCATTAAATTACAATATATGATACAACACTTTAGTTTAGACACCACTTCTCACTATTAAGTAGCATAATGTATTACGTATAATGCATATATTCTGCATGACCATATTCTACATCAAAAGTCATAGTTAATAATTAGCTAATAGTGATAAGTGGAACGAAAAATAAAGTATGATATAATATTTTGACCAAAATATTGATAAAAAAATATTTAATGTTTTATTAGTTTTTTTTTTTTTTAAATATATACTTACTTTGTGTTAAAAGCAAAATAACATATCTGCAATATATATTTCATGTCAGACAATATATATTTCAGAGAAATGAGCGGGAAAAAAAATCTAAACAACTTGCTAACCTCATACATATAATAATAACAAGCATGATAACAGACGGCAATCCCTTGCACTAAAAGTCCATCGCAGGAGTTGTGCGCGACCAGCAAATGAGTGCGTGTTTTCCCGCTGCTAAGAAGACAGTGGTGGTAAAGCTCTTTCATCTTTAATTTCCTGCTGTGTCATCTATAGGGACAGATCAAACAGGGGACAAAGTGTCCCTCCATGCTCTTCTATTACAGATAATCACCCCCCTCCCTCTGCTCTTATCTCCTCACTTCCTCTCCCTTTAGCCCCCTCCTGAGGACCCTCCCGCAAGGTGGAGGGAAAAATTTGATAAAAGATAATTACATCCCCTTCCTGCAAACATTTAGGGAGATCTGTCAATAGCTAGCAGTTGGGGTTTATTGCAAGCGCAAGAAAGGCAATTTGCCCCAAAACACCACAGGAATCTGGAATTCTGAGACACTAGAAATACAGGATTTGGATCCATGTGCAGACAGTAGGAGTGCCACGAGAGGAGAGATGAGGAGAGCATGCTGGGTAGGAAAGAGCATGTTGTTCATCACTAACTGGGATAATGAAAGATATAATGAAGCAGAGGGTATCCAAAATGTCTCCTCGCTCTCTCACTTTCCCACCGAAGCCATCAGTCCCACTCTGTCACATGGCAGTCCACTCTGTCACATGGCAGTCCTCCCTCTCCGCTTGTTTTTGATCTTGAAATGCTCGTAAAGGTAATGACAACAAATTAAGGATGAAGGTGAGTGATCACAATGTGGCCAGGCCTCCCCAGCTGGCCCTTTCACATGTCTGATGTGAGATGTCGCTGTGTCTTACTCTAAAGACGCCTGATGCACTCTGGGTGAAAATTTAGCAGGCACAGATCTTATAAATTATGAATTAATTAATTTGCTTATAAATGGAATTAATTTTTTTTTTTTTTTACTACGAAACTATCTTTAATACACTTTTATTTTCATCTCAAAAACATAATTACTCAGGTTAACTTTTAATCAATTTAACTTTTACCACCTTTTTCATTTTATGTAACCTCAGGGCCAAATTGGAATCAGTGAGTTCAGAATTTCCCGGCAAGTTCTACTCATTGTTCGTTCATGTTAATTAATAACTAACATGATATAATGAAACATTTTAAAGTGTTACCAAAACTTGTTAAGCTATTTGCTTTCGAATTTAAAAAAAAATTATTTTAACTTGTGTTAAACTTAATGTGCTAAAATAACAACAACAAAAAACTGGAAAAAAAATAATAATAAAAAAAATAACTATATAGACATATAGAAAAAACAAAAAACAACTGGGGAATGGTGTTGCCTGATCTAAAGAAACTGTATAGCTATGTACACACACACACACACACACACACACACACACACACACTCACACTCACACACACACACACACACACACACACACACACACACACACACACACATATATATATATATATATATATATATATATGTGTGTGTGTGTGTGTGTGTGTGTGTGTGTGTGTTTTTGTGCGTTCATATATGCAGTTATAACATAACATATGGAATGGGTGCAGATTGCGTTGGTCTAATATACAGTAAATGTAACACAATGGAAGCAGGTCAATTATGATTAGAGCTCAAAAATGAAGACAATAATTATTGTTCGTATTAACCTTCAGGTGTCATCATTGCATTCAACATCTTGGCCGCTGAAAGGCACTTCATCTTTAGAGTTGTTCACTGTTTACACTTTCGAATGTCAGTGTTATCAATTCTCCCCATCACAAGATTTTAATGGGCCATCCAAATGATTCATGTCAATCAAACATCTGCTAAACTGTCCACATGTCACAGACAACACCTGTTGACCTCTGAGTGACCCCCACAGGTAAGTAGCACAGTATCTCTTGGGTCACACCAGTCAGACAATGCCAGCACGCCCCAAAAATACTCACACTAAATGATATGTCTAGAAAACTAGTCTACTTAGACTTCATATCCCCCCCCCCACCTTTTTCACCCTCCTTCAATAAAGCACCCAAAAATCTTGCACAGGGGACAGAGAGGTGAAATTTCTCTCATCCAAATGGATTGCAATTTCCCTCCATTTAGCACCTGAAGGTAATTAGCTTGAAGAGATTGCAGAGTGAGCAACACGTTCATGGAACATTAACTCTTGCACATTCTCCAGTTGCAGGGAATTAATAGGAAAGATTAAAGTTTAAAGAGAGCAAATGCCATTACTGCACAAACCACCTCTCAGTGACTATAAGCAGCTCTCGCTAAGCCAAGCTCTACACTTCTCCTCCCTTTTCTCAAAATAAGTTGACATTAAGACTGCAGAGAATAACATAATATCTGCCTAAATGACTTTGTGTGTATGTGCACATGCGAGAGTGTGTGTGCATGCGCATGCATGTGTGTGTGTGCACGCAAGAGAACAGGTCCAATAGCCTGCAGCCTAATTTTTCCTCGCTAACAGCTTTTTGCATGCTTTCTCAGTTCTAGGACACATTTTGCTAATTAGCACCTTGGCATTCGTTAATCTGGCCAGTATGCTGAGTAAATGTACATGCAAATCCAATTTCATAAAGGTCTTCATGGTAAATTATCAAGCTCAGTAAAACAGATCTTCTTAATTAAACTCTTTATTCTATATTTCCTTCTCCTTTTATATGTGTCACGCATCTCCAATGGTCCAACACCTTGCACGTTAAAGGAGGTACAATTCCCATTTTATCCATATCCATGTTCATGTATCACATATAAATAGTTTTCATTGCTTGGAGATAAACGCACTACACTTATTTGCCCGCGCATCTGTCAATCTCTCAATCATAAGAGCAGTTTTTGAGAGGGCTGGCTATTTGCAATTAATTTTTATAGGACATCCCACTCAGAGATTCAATCACAGCCTGAAAAATTCAGAGTGGGGGGAAAAATGAAATTGAGACATGGTAGAATTTATTGCCCAGAAAATTCCATTCTACTATCTGATTTGAAAAGTCCAGTCCTCCTAGCTTCAGAAAATCTATTTTCCACATTTTAATACCCCACGTAACAGTCTTCATAATTCATTCGGGTGTGTTAAGCGCAGTTTTATTAGATCTGAAACAAATTTTGGTGGGGATCCTATAGGTCATTAACCATGGAGTAATTTTATCCTTGTTTCCCTAATGATGCCATAATGGTGAGTGAATTTCTTAACTAAAGACCAAAGAACATTTTGAAGGTCAGCTTCATCTGCAAGCTCCTTCAAGCGCTTCTCGGAGAGATTGGAAAAGTCTGAGATTTTTGAAGAGTCATTAATAACGCTAAAGCTGAAAGCCTATTTGCGTTCTCGCTTTCTACCTTTTAATTTCATACCCTTTTTTCCCTCCCGCTCTCTCCCTCTCCCACTCCTTCCCTCTCCTCTGTTCTCACAGTTGCCCTCATGCAGAAAAAATAGAGTGCTGAATGTGGGAGCAAAAATGGCAGCCCAGTGACATACAGATCCCAGATGTGATGCCGCAATAATTTAACTTTTATGCCTTTGTTATCACTTTAATCATTTTCTTTATTCGTTTTGTTTCACTGGTTGGAGATAGACACCTTATTGGGTAAAATACCATGGGAACAATTTTTATTTGGAATGTGGTACAGAGTCTAATTAGAATTTGAATTTTGCTGAGCCTTGAAATGGCCGGTGCTTTATCCTGATCACCTTAGATTCTGTTCCAAGTCAATCATTTGTCACTGCACAGCATGCTGGGAAGTTTCTGCTAATAAACTCTATTCCTTCCACCATTTTTTTTTCTTTTTTGCTGCACTGGCATTTTTGTCATTTAGGCTTTATAAGAGAGGCTATAGAACACATTAATGTTCTAAGGTTCCTTGTAGATATGGCTCAATATGCTCAATGCATTTTTACAGGGCTGTTTGTACTGAAAATGGACACAAATGACTTGAGATTTTTTTTTTATTATATGTGAATTTAATTTTATGTGAAATTCATATGTGAATTAGGACACATTAATTAGTAATAAATACTTCTAATTTGACTTTTTAATATACAAGTACCAACAAGGTAAACTGCAGTAATGAAGTGTAAGCTGTATTCCAAATGAGCAACTTTGGAACTTTACCAAATCACTTTTGGTAATACACTTGCATCAGAAACTAAACTTGTATTGCACATCACAGCTCATTAGTAGGACATTCGGTAATATAAAAAACATCCATTATATGCCACTCAATCACCATTATTGGTTTCATCCAAATACTCGTTTATTTGATGTGGTGCAATGTCTTTTAAGTGCAAGAGAGTGTCCAATATTGTTGGTTGGTGGTTTTTGTCATTCCTTGTCTGATCTAATGTGTGCCTTGGGAGGCACAGAGCCTCGAGGAGAAGTGTACAAGCATTTTGTTCCCCAGGTACAAGAAGGTCTGGGACAGAAATTGGAGCTGACAAGCGTTAACGTTTAGAAATTTACCAATAAATGGCTCTCATGTGGAGATATTCTGGGCAATGGTGGTGAACCTAGTATACGTCTTAGTCATAGAAAACGGTATGTAAACTAAAATGAGAGTCTAGAAGAAAACCCTCATTTGATCTTTCAAATACAGCGATTTTATTATACAATGTGTGCAAATCGGTACTCCATTTATAATACTCCAGCACTAATTTAGTATTAGATGCTCTGTATTGACTAATCAGGGCCTGTGCATTTATATTTTATTTAAATTCTCAGGCTTTCTCAGCATCAGACATTTTTCCATTTCACCTGCAAGTTTAATTGGAGAGTTGTAAGGGCCACTTTGAAGGAGTGGAAAAAATAAAATCTATCTGACAAGATGATCGATTACCTGTAAGTATACCTGACATAGAAATTAAGGTTTTTTTTTAATGACGAGCTGCCTCCTCTTGCACATGAAATTCAGATTCTCTTCAAAGGCTCCCTAGCAGCCATCACCTGTCTCCAGCGCACGCGTCCCACAAACAGAGCTACTTTGTCTCTGTCACCACTGAGAGGACATTGTTTTCACCAACAAGCGTTTGTATTAACCAATCTCACACTGCATCCAGGACACATCTCATTGAGTCCTGCATCATTGGTGGGTTGAAGAGAAACAGAAAAAAAAAGAATCCGACAAACAGCGGTGGTCCATCAACACAGCTTTTTTTAGGGCCCTTATTCAGGAGAAATGGTTTTGGAACAACTGAGAGGAATGCAGTAAACTGGATGATACTATAAGAAAATGTTAAGTTACTGTATGTGAATATCAATATATATATATATCTTTGGCCATGAGTATTTTTACAAAAAATAAATAAAAAAGAATGGTTTTGAGAATGAGTTTGAGAAGGAAATATCAGTTCATTTCCAAACATTCCCTTTGCCATTAACTGTAGTAATCCAGTGATATTTTTGTATGTTTAGGAGTCTGACGACAACCAGTGCTCCACACAGAGATCTGTTCTCACCATCATCCAGTTTGTCTGGAATTACAAGAAGAATCAGAAAAAAAACTGAGACACACTAAATCCAAAACAACCCACTCCAGAAGAACGGTGGCAACGTCTCCAAGACTACAAAGCTACTTTTTTTAAGACTGGTCATAACTTTATAAAGTAAATTTCAAAAAGCTAGATTGGTCTAATGTGAATCCAAAAAGTAAGACTGATTACCCCTTGGATAAATGCTAGTTGGTCAAGCTATTTTGTAAGACTTGACAAAGTGTCTATGTTTATGCAGCTGGCCCCAGGTTTCTGTATGGAGCACTAGCAGTCACCTGACTCCTAAAAATAGAAAAATGTCACTGCATTATTACATTTAATGGCAAAAGAAATGTTTGTAAATGTAAACTGATATTTCCTACTGACACACTAAAGCAAAATATATAAATACTGACTTCAAAATACTAATACCATAATACAGTAATGTGTGTGTGTGTGTGTGTGTGTGTGTGTGTATATGAAAACTGGAAAAGCGGCTGCAGAAAACTCAGCTTTGCCATCACAGGAATACATGTGAAATATATTTAGACAGAAAACCGCTATTATAAATTATAATCATATTTCAAAACATTACTGTTTTACCTTGGTGAGCATAATTGACTCCTTTAAAAACATTTTTTTTTATCTTAATTATTCCAGACTTTTGACTGGTGTGTTTACTCAGTAAATTCAGTTTCATGTTTGTTGGATTAATGTAGAAAAGATACAAACGTTTATTTCAAATCACCATCTTTAATGATAAATGCTTCCAACTGAAGTTTAAGCTTAAAGTTCTTGCCGTTTAACAACACTGCTGTCTTGTTTTGTGGAAGATGTTCATTCAAATATTTAATGCATTTAATTACAGGTCGCCAGCTGTGTTCAATGATTTAAGTTTATGGGTTTGAAACCTGTTAATTATGAAGTCAAATGCATAAAGCAATCTCCGGTGGACTATATTGGATGCAGACAGTTAAATTTACTTTAGTGAATCTTCTGCAGAGTATACTGCTCCACTCTCCATGCTCGGTGAAATGAAGGTATTCGGTCACAGCACATATGCCATAATGCTAATGTTAATTAAAAAAAGCTAATCACTGTGATTGTTCAGAGAAGAGTGGCTCAGGACATTTTATCTATTGTAGGAACTTACTCTTAACTTTATGATCAATTTCAGGATAGCAGGATAACCAAGGGTGTGCAAACGTGCACTAATAAACATGGCACATTCAGAACAAAACAAGGCTGCTAGCAATCTTACTTTTGTGTTATACAGCCCAAATATGAATAGATACATGCATTATATATGTGCATTGAGAGATGAAACAGAAATCATGCTTAAAATGAGGGTTCTTTCAGAAAAAAAAATTCTGTTATCATTTACTCACCCTGATGTTGTTCCAAACCTGTATGAATTTCTTTTTTTATGTTGAACACAAAAAAAGATTTGGGTAACCACAACAGGTTATAGCTATATTGTAGCTATATATAGTATTTTTTAGTACTATGGGAATTCATGGCTACCAGAATTTGACAGATGACAGAATTTCCATTTTTGGGGTAAAAACTATAACTTTAAGATTCATCAAACATAACCACAAATTTCAGTCACCCAGCTTGAAACTCCCAGCTTGAAACTTGCTTGAAACTCAACTTTTTATGTGCATCACAAAAGGAGTTATTATTAAAGAGTCAAAACTGCTCTTTTTAATGCAACATACAATTTGATCACTGGATGTCAGAGTTATTATGTCTATTATGCATATAATTTAAACTTTCATATTTTTTTATTTTAAAACACAAAGCCAAAGGTAAGCTTTTGCATACATCAATCATGCATTTTGATCACTAGATGTCAGATTTATTTGTAAATTTTCTTGAATTATATTATTCAGACATTAATTCATACATGAGACATAATACGAAAA
>NC_068383.1:53536-112447 GCF_023724105.1 Carassius gibelio
GCCCCCTAAACCTAATAACCACTCTCAACAGCAACAACTGCAAACAAGCGTTTGCCAACTTAAACTGAGTCTGTGTGTGGGGGAGTTTTGCTCCACTCATCTATGCAGAATTGTAATTTAGCCACATTGGAGGATTTGAGCATGAACCGCCTTTTTAAGGTCATGCAACAAAATCTCAATAGGATTCTGGTTAGGACTTTGACTAGGCCACTCCAAAGTCTTAATTGTATTTTTCTTCAGACATTCAGAGGTGGACTTGCTGGTGTGTTTTGGATCATTGTCCTGCTGCAGAACACAAGTTCGCTTCAGCTTGAGGTCACAAACAGATGGCTGGACATTCTCCTTCAGGATTTTTTGGTAAACAGCAGAATTCATGGTTCCATTTATCACAGCAAGTCTTTCAGGCCCTGAAGCAACAGAACAGCCCCAGACCATCACACTACCACCACCATATTTTACTGTTATTATGCTGTTCTTTTTATGCCAGATGTAATGGGACACACACATTCCAAAAAGTTTAACTTTTGTCACGTCAGTCCACAGAGTATTTTCCCAAAAGTCTTGGGGATCATCAATAGGTTTTCTGGCAAAACCTTTTTTTTTTTTATTAGATTTTTTTTTTTTTTGCTCAGCTCAGCTTTTTTTGTTTTGGATCTCTGCCATGCACACCATTCTTGCCCAGTCTCTTTCTTATGGTAGGGTCATGAACACTGACCTTAACTGAAACAAGTGATCCCTGCAGTTCTTTGGATGTTGTTGTGGGGTCTTTTGTGACCTCTTGGATGAGTCGTTGCTGTGCTTTTGGGGTAATTTTGGCTCTCACTGTGGTGCGCTGGAGTCCCAAAGCTTTAGAAATGGCTTTATAACGTTTTCCAGACTGGCAGATCTCAATTACTTTGCTGTTAATTTTTTTCAGAATTTCTTTGGATCTCTGCATGATGTCTAGCTTTTGATTTGTGATGTCTAGCTATTTAAGAGATTTATTGACTTCAAACAGGTGCGGCAGTAATCAGGCCTGGGTGTGGCTAGAGAAACTGAACTCGGGTGTGATAAACCACAGTTTTAAAAGGGGAGCAAACACTTCTTCATACAGGGCCATGTAGTTTGTGATTTTGTTTTCCCTTAATAACAAAAACCTTCATTTAAAAACTGAATGTTGTGTTTACTTGTGTTATCTTTGACTAATATTTAAATTAGTTGGATGATCTGAAATATTAAAGTGTGACAAACATGCAAAAAAAAAACTAAACCAGGGTTTGGGACTAAACCAACACTTTTTTTACACCACTGTAAATGAGCCTTCAATAAGTTCAATTTATCCTGATAAAATCGATTCAGTAACATTTTACTGCAAGAACAAATGCGACAAAGGATTGTTCCTTTTATTTGCTGATTAATAAAAAATGATAAAGAAAGTCTTAATAAATTATGCAGCCAACAATTGAAAACTAGGTTTTTATTAATTTTCCCTATACATGGGAAATACATGAAGTTAAAACAACAGGCACAATTAAATAATAAAAAAGAGAGAGAAATAAAACACAGCAGGATGAATGAACTGAAAAAAACAGACATCATAAGTTTCTCAACAGTCACATTGTGATTTCTATTCAGTCTTGCTAAATTTTTATTTATTTTTTTTAGGGCCGGGACTCGATTAAAAAAATTAATCTAATTAATTAGAGGCTTTGTAATTAATTAATCGAAATTAATGGCATTTTAATCGCTAATAAATATTTGACCTGAAAACAGTGAGAAGTAATTTTTTTTCACATGGATTTATAGTATACCATTGAATAATGACTGAATACATAAGCTTAAGCAACAAAATATTGTTTATTTTTGTTCAACCAAGTATAGCAGACCAGTGCAATTTTTGCCATGAAGTGTAGCAATAGCATATTTAGAAACAATTTAGAAATAGTACATTTCAGAAATTCAGGAAGCTTATAGGTGCTGGAACCTTCTGTAAAGAGTTTTTTTTAAGCAAAACACAATACTGTCAATTACATTCAGAACATTGGAAACACTGACTATTAGAAAACATCTCTCTGTTGCTTCAGAGGCTATAACATACTCAAGTCCAACTCTCAATAACCTTGGCCAAAACAATAAAGAGTTCAACATAAACTGTTGCACCAACAAAATAATATATAGTTCAACATAAAGTGTAAAGTCCACGCTAGCTGCTATATGTTTTGCGTTGAGGTGATACTTGAGGCTCGATGTGCTGCAGGCTGCAGTGATCATAGACAGTAAAAGAAATGGACACAGCGACCCCATTGGAACTCAATTGAGACAAATGAAGCCCAGTTTTAGCGTTTTTTAGCACTTCCGTTTCTGACGCGCAGACTCAAACGAAGCTTGACGACGTCAGCAACCTGTCTGACAGATGTAAATCTTCTAGTAGCTGTGCGTGCAAACTGCCATCGTTAATCTTGCAGAGACGGCGAGCTTGAGCGGGGAGTTCTTTGTCGTGAGTGAGCAGGAGTAAGTATTCTGATTAATTATTTTGTATAGTATTTTAAAATGTAACGCCAGTACGCCATATTAAGTTAATTGCCTGCGAGCTTCTCCACCCGTCTGTACGGTAATGCGACAGAGAGCCGAGTGGTTATGACGCAATCGTTAGCCTATTTTTTACAAAAACTGTTTATACGGGGCCATAATGTAACATAGAAGGTAATGGAGCCCTTTATACATTGTCGTGTATCTTTAGAAATAAATAATGGACAAACAGAGTCTTTAAACGCCTCAGATGTAAAGTTATTCGCTGTCAAAGTGACGCCAAAATGAATGGGAGTCAATGGGAATGCTAACGCAAGTGAAGTTCTGCTAAAAGATGGCAGCCCCCATCCGACTTCAACTTCCGGTCGAGTTCCTTGCCCCTTGGCAGTGATATGCGGAGCGAACGCTAGTTGGTGCTTCAGTATAATCGGTCCGCCGAAACAAATCCAGTGAGAAACGTTCCGCGGTGCAAAAATAAGTTATTAAAAATGCGGGAATTTTTTTTTCTGTAATTAATTCATCTTAGTTAACGCGTTATTTTTTGTGTAATTAATTAATCTCAATTAACGCGTTAAAGTCCCGGCCCTAATTTTTTTCCATGAGGCGCCCTCAATCATTGATTCAAACTACATAGTAATTGTAGGAGATTACAGGAGATAAGTTATCCATCATGCTGCTGTGACTATACCAACAGTAATGTGTCACACGTTTTTTAGAAAAAAGAAAAAGAAAGAGGAAATGTAAAATACATCAAGAGCATGCTAACAGATGAAAACAACAGAGAACAAATCAGTGTTGATGAAGTGGATTATTATCCTGCACAGGGCTGAAATATAGGGCCTAGCCCAGCCCTTTTTTGACAGCTTATCAGAATTCTCGAATTTTTCTCCTCTTCTCCCAAAAAGGCCTACAGTACTGTTTCAACTATTAAAATTGTTCACTTTTGTAAACTGAAAAGTGATTATAGTTTGTTTAGATTTTTAATTTAATTTAGGTTTAGGTCAATTTAGAAAACTGTTTTGCACATTTTTTTTTTTTTTTTTGTTAAATGTGTTTTTTTATTTTTCTAAGTAATGACCAAGTGACCAGCAGCAGACACAGAGTTGATCATAGCCTGTTTGATCAATTTTGCCTTCTAAAATCATCACGACTTGCCTTAAATAAAATATATAAATATAAAATAGTTCAATATCACAATACTAGTTTAAACGTTTAACCTAGATAAATGCATTTCACAATCACTTGCACTTTTTCTTACAGCAGAAACAACACAATATGCCATTTTTGCTCATAAGAGGAATACATCACTCGGAACTGTAAAGTGTGTTCTTTTAATTGTGTGCACTAACAATATCAACTAAATGTTGTGCTTTTGTAATATAGAGAAAACAAAAAGGATGCACTTTCTGTTGGGATGCAAGTCTCTGTCTTGAGCAAGGCTGCTTCACAAAAATGACCAGAAACTCAATAGAAATATATCTAATGAAAGCTTTAAATTATTACTTTAAAACAAAGTAACAAAAACTCAATCAATTTGTAATCTGTAAATAGAATTTCTCTCTAAAGGTCAGGATCGCCAACTTCATCTTTGTGTACAATTGACTCAATAATTAAAATATCCCCTCATGTGCTGAAGTGCAGGGCTCTAAAGTACATATTCACAATTGAAAAGAAGAAAATAAAAACATTGTCTTAAAGTTACCTTCTCAACAGTGGTTTAGGGACAGATACGCACTGCCGGCAAAAGTTAGGGATGTTCATGTTGGTTAATTTTCCTGACCTACAACCGTCACGCTCATTAACTGATCATTATCTGACAACCACAAGTTTTCCACAAGTTGGCAGTTTTCCACAAGTTCATCAAACAACCGCAGTAAGAATATTTCATCAAGCACGGTGAGTAATGGCTTCTCCTACAATTGTTATTTGCACCTCTTGCCACATGTACAGTTTATCTATCTCTGTCGCTGATGAGGGATTCACATGTGATAAATGCAGGGAAACAGTTAGGCTGACAGAGAAGATTTCAGAATTAGAGACACGCATCCAAACTTTAATTGAGGACAGTAAGAATGTTAGGGCTCTAGATATGGCTTTGGATGCGTCTAGCTCAGGGATTCCTGTACATTGTCCGGTTCCAGCAGAGCCCCTGCAGCAGGGCAACTGGGTGACGGTGAGGCAGCGTAGTCGTGGGTCAAAACACCGCTCTTCTGTTCTGATCAAAACATTAAACAGGTTCTCCCCACTCAGTGATGCACCCACTGAGAAACCTGATGAAAGTGCTCTAGTTATTGGTGATTCTATTGTACGGAACGTGAATATAGAGACACCAGCCACCATAGTCAAATGTTTACCGGGAGCCAGAGCGCCTGACATCTTGGCAAATTTAAAAGTGCTGGCTAATGCTAAACGTAAATACAGTAAGATTGTTATTCATGCCGGCGCTAATGATGTTCGACTTCGCCAGTCGGAGATCACTAAAAATAACTTTAAAGAGGTGTGTGAACTTGCAAGCACGATGTCAGACACTGTAATATGCTCTGGTCCCCTCCCTGCTTACCGTGGTGATGAGATGCATAGCAGATTGTCATCACTCAATGGCTGGATGTCTAAGTGGTGCCCACAGAATAACATAGGTTATATAGACAATTGGACGAGCTTTTGGGGCAGACCTGACCTGTTTAAAAGAGATGGTCTTCATCCCTCCTGGGGTGGTGCCACTCTTCTGTCTAGAAATATGGCAAATAGTCTTAGTGTTTATACTTGACTAACTGGGGCCCAGGTCAGGAAGCAGACAGACTGGCTAAACCGACCGTCTGCTAGCTGCCTCCCGTCACAGAGGTCAGTTAATTCTCAGCACATAGAGACTCTTTCACCTAGATATCACACTATAGAGACTGTGTCTGTTCCCCGAACTAGAAAATACAAAAAACTTCCAAACCAAGTTAAGATTAATAATTTAATTGAGGTTCAACAAATAAAAAACAAATGCAATATGGATAAACAAATGATAAAGATTGGCTTATTGAATATCAGATCCATTTCTACGAAAACACTTTTTGTAAATAATATGATAACTGATCATAATATAGATGTGCTCTGCTTGACAGAAACCTGGCTAAAACCTGATGATTACATTATTTTAAATGAGTCCACCCCCCAAGATTATTGTTATAAACACGAGCCGCGTCAAAAAGGCAAAGGGGGAACTGTGTCTCTACAATTTATAATAACGTTTTCAGGATTTCTCAGAGGGCAGGCTTCAAGTATAACTCGTTTGAAGTAATGGTGCTTCATATAACATTATCCAGAGAAACCAATGTTAATAATAAATCCCCTGTTATGTTTGTACTGGCTACTGTATACAGGCCACCATGGCACCATACAGACTTTATTAAAGAGTTTGGTGATTTTACATCCGAGTTAGTTCTGGCTGCAGATAAAGTCTTAATAGTTGGTGATTTTAATATCCATGTCGATAATGAAAAAGATGTATTGGGATCAGCATTTATAGACATTCTGAACTCTATTGGTGTTAGACAACACGTTTCAGGACCTACTCATTGTCGAAATCATACTCTAGATTTAATACTGTCACATGGAATTGATGTTGATAGTGTTGAAATTATTCAGCCAAGTGATGATATCTCAGATCATTATTTAGTTCTGTGTAAACTTCATATAGCCAAAATTGTAAATTCTACTTCTTGTTACAAGTATCGAAGAACCATCACTTCTACCACAAAAGACAGCTTTTTAAGTTATCTTCCTGATGTATCCGAATTCCTTAGCATATCCAAAACCTCAGAACAACTTGATGATGTAACAGAAACTATGGACTCTCTCTTTTCTAGCACTTTAAATACAGTTGTTCCTTTACGCTTAAGAAAGGTTAAGGAAAACAGTTTGACACCATGGTATAATGAGCATACTCGCACCCTAAAGAGAGCAGCCCGAAAAATGGAGCGCAGCTGGAGGAAAACAAAACTAGAGGTATTTCGTATTGCTTGGCGGGAAAGTAGCATATCCTACAGAAAAGCATTAAAAACTGCTAGATCTGATTACTTTTCTTCTCTTTTAGAAGAAAACAAACATAACCCCAGGTATTTATTCAATACAGTGGCTAAATTAACGAAAAATAAAGCCTCAACAAGTGTTGACATTTCCCAACACCACAGCAGTAATGACTTTATGAACTACTTTACTTCTAAAATCGATACTATTAGAGATAAAATTGCAACCATTCAGCCGTCAGCTACAGTTTCGCATCAGACAGTGCACTATAGACCCCCTGAGGAACAGTTCCACTCATTCTCTACTATAGGAGAGGAAGAATTGTATAAACTTGTTAAATCATCTAAACTTACAACATGTATGTTAGACCCTATACCATCTAAGCTCTTAAAAGAGGTGCTTCCAGAAGTCATAGGTCCTCTTCTGACTATTATTAATTCCTCATTGTTATTAGGACATGTCCCCAAAACCTTCAAACTGGCTGTTATTAAGCCTCTCATAAAAAAGCCACAACTTGACCCCAGAGAACTAGTTAATTATAGACCAATCTCGAATCTCCCTTTTCTGTCCAAGATACTAGAAAAGGTGGTATCCTCACAATTATATTCCTTCTTAGAGAAAAATGGTATATGTGAGGATTTCCAGTCAGGATTTAGACCGTATCATAGTACTGAAACTGCTCTCCTTAGAGTTACAAATGATCTGCTCTTATCATCTGATCGTGGGTGTATCTCTCTATTAGTTTTATTGGATCTTAGTGCTGCGTTTGACACAATTGACCACAACATTCTTTTGCATAGACTTGAACACTTTGTTGGCATCAGTGGAAGTGCATTAGCATGGTTTAAATCGTACTTATATGAACGCCATCAGTTCGTAGCAGTGAATGAAGATGTATCATATCGATCACAAGTGCAGTATGGAGTACCTCAAGGCTCAGTTCTAGGGCCGCTACTCTTCACGCTTTATATGTTACCCTTGGGAGATATCATCAGGAAACATGGTGTTAGCTTTCACTGTTATGCTGATGATACGCAGCTCTATATTTCCTCGCAGCCCGGTGAAACACACCAATTTGAAAAACTAATGGAATGCATAGTCGATATAAAAAATTGGATGACGAGTAATTTCTTACTGCTAAATTCAGAAAAAACAGAGGTGTTAATCATAGGGCCTAAAAACTCTACTTGTAATAACCTAGAACACTGTCTAAGACTTGATGGTTGCTCTGTCAATTCTTCGTCATCAGTTAGGAACCTAGGTGTGCTACTTGATCGCAATCTTTCCTTAGAAAGCCACGTTTCTAGCATTTGTAAAACTGCATTTTTCCATCTCAAAAATATATCTAAATTACGGCCTATGCTCTCAATGTCAAATGCAGAAATGTTAATCCATGCATTTATGACTTCAAGGTTAGACTACTGTAATGCTTTATTGGGTGGTTGTTCTGCACGCTTGGTAAACAAACTACAGCTAGTCCAAAATGCAGCAGCAAGAGTTCTTACTAGAACCAGGAAGTATGACCATATTAGCCCGGTCCTGTCCACACTGCACTGGCTCCCTATCAAACATCGTATAGATTTTAAAATATTGCTTATTACTTATAAAGCCCTGAATGGTTTAGCACCTCAGTATTTGAATGAGCTCCTTTTACATTATACTCCTCTACGTCCGCTACGTTCTCAAAACTCAGGCAATTTGATAATACCTAGAATATCAAAATCAACTGCGGGCGGCAGATCCTTTTCCTATTTGGCGCCTAAACTCTGGAATAACCTACCTAACATTGTTCGGGAGGCAGACACACTCTTGCAGTTTAAATCTAGATTAAAGACCCATCTCTTTAACCTGGCATACAATTAACATACTAATATGCTTTTAATATCCAAATCCGTTAAAGGATTTTTAGGCTGCATTAATTAGGTAAACTGGAACCGGAACACTTCACATAACACCGTACTTTCTACATCATTAGAAGAATGGCGTCTACGCTAATATTTGTCTGTTTCTCTCTTGTTCCGAGGTCACCGTGGCCACCAGATCCAGTCTGTGTCCAGATCAGAGTGTCACTGCAGTCACCCGGATCCAGTACGTATCCAGACCAGATGGTGGATCAGCACCTAGAAAGGACCTCTACTGCCCTGAAAGACAGCGGAGACCAGGACAACTAGAGCCCCAGATACAGATCCCCTGTAAAGACCTTGTCTCAGAGGAGCACCAGGACAAGACCACAGGAAACAGATGATTCTTCTGCACAATCTGACTTTGCTGCAGCCTGGAATTGAACTACTGGTTTCGTCTGGTCAGAGGAGAACTGGCCCCCCAACTGAGCCTGGTTTCTCCCAAGGTTTTTTTCTCCATTCTGTCACCGATGGAGTTTCGGTTCCTTGCCGCTGTCGCCTCTGGCTTGCTTAGTTGGGGTCACTTCATCTACAGCGATATCGTTGACTTGATTGCAAATTAAAACAGACACTATTTCAACTGAACAGAGATGACATCAATGAATTCAATGATGAACTGCCTTTAACTATCATTTTGCATTATTGAGACACTGTTTTCCAAATGAATGTTGTTCAGTGCTTTGGCGCAATGTATTTTGTTTAAAGCACTATATAAATAAAGGTGATGATGATGATAACCCACAAAATAAGAACGTTAGATTTAAATTTAATTAAAAGTCAGTGCATGCGCAAATAGAAGTGAAAATAGCAGAACTACAAGGATTCACACATCGTGACATCATGCACCTGCAGCAAATGTGTAGGGAGAAAAAACGCATATGTAAAAGGAATAAAATAAGCAGTCCTAAGCCCTATTCGGACGGGACTAGTTTTACAGGGGGTCGTTAGAGAAATCTGCGTTTCACAGACGTACTTGGTGATTTTAATCCCATCCGAATCTGCCACGTCTGTGTTTTTCTCACACAACCTCTGTGATAATTCCAGAGCAAATTACCTACCGTTTTTCAGCAAACTCAGTGATCCTCTGAGAAAACTAATCCCGTCCGAATGCAAATGTTTGTGATTGGCGGTGATATTTTATTTCACAACGCGTTTCCTTGTGTGTTTTGGCCAACGTGAATTACCGTAGATGCTCTTACCGCGCAGATGTTTGATATATTTGCTTTGCGGCAAATAAATAATAGTAAAAAAATAATACAAACAATAAAATCAAGAGCAAGATCGCGTAAACTGTTAATACCGGCTATTGTAATATCAGCATCAGGTAAGATTACTCACGTTCATCTATGTACTCAGTTACATAATGTTTTAATTACATTTAATAAAAAAATAAAAAGGAAAAGGAAAACAAGTTAAACTAAAGGAACCACACATTAACATGGTTTTGCTATACTAGCCATTTAGTATTTATTGTGTAATAATACTAAGGCAATCATTCTGAATGAATGCAATGCACGCATACAGAGCGCGTGATCTCTGTGACGCCCAGATGCACAAATCAGACCCTCCCACCTCTGTAATAAACACGGAGATACTAGTCCCGTCCGAATTGGTACATGAAAATCACAGACGTCAGGTGGTAAGAATCGAAACTCAAACGTAGTTTAGAAAACTAGTCCCGTCCGAATAGTGCTCTAGACAAATAGACTAAAAGACCCTTAGGTGAAAGCAGGAGGTTATATCACAGCCACTTCCTTTAGATATTTCAACACTTTGTTCAAAAAAGGAATATTCCTCTGTATATTCCTTAAGAGTATGGATTAGTGGCGAGCAATTTGGTAAAAAATAAAATATCTTATTAATCTTTTTATATCAGTCGATATCAATGATTATCACAATGTGTCAAGTTTTATTTTTTAAAGTTTAAAAGCAGATTTTTCTCCAAAGAGAACAATTTAGAAACTTCAATCTATTAGACTTGCAAATAAGCATACATTTAGATCACGATAACCACAGTAAAACCACACAGAGTCCTAGTGCCGCCATTGTATCACTTGATGCCGAAAAGGTATTTATATTTAGTACTCGGTAAGTTAGAGTTTTGTTAAAGTTTTTGTACATACATTAACATTTTTGATATACCAAGATGGCGGCGCGTCCACACCCAGCGGCTTCTCTCTGTCCTGACAGAACGGTGTTTTCGTGTTTTATGTCTTGTGAGTCGCAGTGTTTTTGTACGTCGTCATCGCGTCTACCTGTCTGTAAGCGCGCATAAAGTAGCGAGTTTCTGCTCGATGTCGGCAGAACCGCATTTTTACAGTTAAACTGTGCATGCGGAACAGCTGCGGGATCTCGTCTGCTACAGAGGCCTTCACCATCACCGACCCCCACTACTGCATCTCACCCCAGGGGAGGCGCCACAAGCGGTGTGAGGGGAAACAGAAGAGGGGTTAGCGCGGAGGTTTCCAGGCTAGGCTAACCCATACAAGCCATCTATCCCCACCATCGTACTGGCTAACTTTCGCTTGTCGGACAATAAACTGGACTACATTCGATTACTATGCTCAACTCAGAGGACTGTAAGAGACTGTTGTGACTAGCTGATTGCTATCGAGCAGACAGAGCTCTCGTCGCGGGAGGAAAAAACCGCGGCAGAAGGCTTTGTGTTTACATCAATGACGAGTGGTGCCGCGATACTGTTGTGATCAGCAAACACTGCTCACCCCTGGTGGAGTTTATGATTATTAAGTGCCGGCCGTTCTATCTGCCGAGGGAATACACTGCTATACTGCTCATTCCGGTGTACATTACCCCGTTCAACATCATCAGCAACAGGAAAGACGCACTAAATGAACTTTACCAGCACATCAGTGAGCAGCAGACAGCACACCCCGATGCTTTTCTCATCATAGCTGGGGATTTCAACCATGCTGACTTAAAGAGTGTGTTTCCAAAAATACACTAACACATTAACTTTCCAACACAAAGTAATAACATTTTGGACTTTGATTACACCACACAGAGAAGAGATTACAAAGCTCCCCTCCCCCACCTCAGAGCCTCAGACCACATCACTGTCATGCTCATGCCTGCATACAGACCGCTCATTAAAGCCGCCAAACCAGTTCAAAAACAGATTCAAGTGTGGCCAGAAGGATCATCAGAGGTTCTTCAAGACTGCTTCAACACAACTGACTGGGACATGTTTAAGCAGGCTGCCACATGCAATAACACCACTGACCTCCAGGAGTACCCGGAGACGGTCACTGACTACATCAACAAGTGTATTGATGATGTAACGGTCACAAAAACCATCACTGTCTGGGCCAACCAGAAGCCATGGATGACGGGAGGTCTACAGACTTCTGAAGACATGGAACGCTGCCTTCAGAGCTGGAGATGAGGTGGGCCTGAGAACAGCCAGGGCCAACCTGTCCCGCGGCATCAGAGCGTCTAAGAGACAGCACTCCAGGAGGATAGCCCATCAATTCAGTGACAGCAGATACACTAGGAACCTGTGGCAGGGGATACAGACCATTACGGACTACAAGCCCCCACCACAGATCTGTGACAATAACATCTCTCAGCTAAATGAGCTGAACACCTTCGCTCGCTTTGAGCAAAAAAAAACACAGCACCACTGCACAGAAGACTCCACTTCTCTCGGCGACCAGGTGATGACGCTGACCCCAGACAGCGTGAGGAGATCTTTCAGCTGGATCAATGCACGCAAAGCTCCGGGCCCTGACAACATCCCTGGGCGTGTACTGAAAGACTGTGCGGCAGAACTCACTGATGTCTTCACAGACATTTTCAACATCTCACTGAGTCAGGCTGTTGTTCCCACATGCTTCAAAACTACATCATTCCAGTTCCGAAGAAGCCATCTCCATCCTGCTTCAATGATTACCATCCTGTTGCACTTACTCCCATCCTCATTAAGTGCTTTGAACGGCTAGTCATGCACCACATCAAGTCTGCCCTCCCTCCCTCCCTGGACCCCTTCCAGTTTGCATATCAATACAACCCCTCGACCGATGATGCCATCTCCACTACCCTCCACAAAAAGGACTCATACGTCATAATGCTGTTCATTGACTCCAGTTCAGCATTCAACACAATCATCCCTCAACAGCTTATTTACAAACTGATCCAGCTGGGGCTCAACACTTCGCTGTGCAAATGGCTGTTGGACTTTCTGACTGGAAGACCTCAGGCAGTACGGGTCGGCAGCAACACATCCAGCACCCTCACACTGAACACTGGGGCCCCCCAAGGATGTGTGCTGAGCCCCCTCCTCTTCACTCTGCTGACCCATGACTGCACACCAACACACAACTCCAACCTTTTTATTAAGTTTGCAGATGACACGACTGTGGTGGGTCTCATTAGCAACAAAGAGAAGACCATCTACAGGAGCAAGGTGAGCTGCCTGGCCGGGTGGTGCAGTGACAACATCTCTCTCTCAATGTGGAGAAAATGAAGGAGATTGTTGTTGACTTCAGGAGAGCGCACACTCAGCACGCTCCTCTGACCATCAACTGTGGAGAGAGCGAGCAGCCCCACCCCCCATCATGTACACCTTCTACAGAGGCACCATCGAGAGCATCCTGTCGAGCTGCATCACTGTGTGGTATGGCGCCTGCAATGCGTCCTGCCAAAAGACTCTGCAACGCATAGTGAGAGCAGCGGAGAAGATCGGTCTCTCTCCCCTACCTCCAGCACATTTACGGAACACGTCTCACTCGCAAAGCCCTCTGCAGGAGACTGCGGAGTCTCCAGGCCAGGACCAGCAGACTGAAGGACAGCTTTATCCACCAGGCTGTCAGGAAGCTGAACTCACTCCCGAATTTGCCCCCTTCCCCTCTTCTGCCCCAGGCACCACTGAACTATGAGAGTTCTGAGAGTAACGCAATTACGAATCTCTGTATGTATTTGTGTACGTATGTGGAAGAATTGACAATAAAGCAGACTTGATTAAGATGCTTTATGCAAAGACAAAATCCGCAATACTTTCCAATCTAGATAAATCGGACTATGTTCCTCTTTATCGTGGGATAAGGCAATGGTGTTGCCTTAGACTTTATTTAATCTGGCTCTAGAGCCTTTTGGCTATAAACATTCGGCATCATTCTTCAATTAGTGGCATTACAATAGAGTCTGTAGAGACTAGACTTTTCCAGATGATTGCTATTATTCTTTAAAAATGCTGTTTATTCTTTACTTGATTCTGTCTCTAACTGGCCGTGTTAATGCTATAAAAATGGTGGCCCTTCCAATATTTTTATATTTGTTTCAGAATTTACCAATTTATCTTACAAAATCTTTCTTTAGAAATCTAGACCATCGACTTGTACACAGATTGTCACTTTTCATCCTTTGATAATCTTCTGAGTAAATATCATCTTATTCACTTTCTTTTTTTTCGTTACTTGCAGATTTGGCATTATGTTCAGCAGACGTATTCTGATTATATGATTCACCAGGGAGAGCATTGTTTCTATAATCTAGTGCGACAAGCCCCAGACTCTCGGCATATGGTTTCACAATTCGTCTCCCTGTTCTCTACACAGGTCATAACATCTTCTGACTATCTTAGGGTAGCCTAGGAAAAGGATGTTGGTATCAGATTATCTGATAACATCTGGTCTAAAATCTTGAAGAGAATACATAGCTGTACCATCAATGCAAGACTTTAATTCAGTTCAAAATAGTACATAGACTGCATTATTCTAAAACCAGACTCCACAATGTTCTCATGACTCATGTTGTTTATTTGTTTGTTGTTATAAAACTAATAAAAACATAATATAGAAAAAAAAACACACAGAGTACCTCAATACCATGGTAAAAATATAACTATATGGTTTCTAGATATTTGTATGAAAAACAGTAGTCTTAATACATTTAGAATAAATGCACAACCGATAAGGTTTAATTACAAAAAACAATAATTGTATTCCTTACTCTTTTCATACATTTAATATACATCTACATTTATAACATTCGATATGAATACCCTGGCACAATACCATGGTACTGCTAAATCCATGGTAAATGATGGTAATTTGTGGACTGAAAGCCTTCTGACTGTATCATTACGCAGTGTTTCTCTTGTTTGTCAGCGCTGTTTCATCTGGCATTAAACTAGTTTAAATCAATGAGTCATTTGTGTTTTTTACTGAATTCAAGCACTTCACACTGGATCTCTCAGACCTGTTTAGTGCTCGCATGACTGAGACTTTAGTGAGTAAACTCTTTTGCTCATGTAAGCTTGCGCTGCAGTTTAAAATTTGAGCAGAGTGGTTAATGCAAAGTCATGTCACTCGGCAGCCATCTTTGAAATGCCTCTCGGGCATGCAAGTGCAACTCCTATCTTCAAAACATGAAAACATCAAAATCTTAAAAATCTGTTTCTAACCTATTTGAAATTTAATCGTATTAACCAAAAAAAAAAAATCTTACAACTGTCAAAAACTTTGTTACTTTTGCTCGTAATAAAAAGCTTATTTTCAGGCTAGATCAGCCAGTGCACATGCACAGGCCTAAGAGCATCTCTCAAAACCTGAGCCGCCAAGTTTCTATAGCAACCAGGACTTTAACAGCAGCTGCAGTGATGCATTAACTTTACAGTTTAGTGATTGGTCTTTAATTCAGAAGAAGGGCTTCCTGTTTTTGAGCATGATAATTGTTATCTATTGATAATGTAAAAATCTAAAATATGTTTTAGTACTAAAAATTTAAATAATAAAAAGCACAGACTAATTAAGTAAAAAGACTATTTTGATTACCCCATTACACTTTACAGTTAGTGCTATCTTACAAATACACTTACTTGGAGGTTTAAAATTCTACATATGTAACATTTATTGTACAACTACAAATATTTCAGCAAAACATATTTTAGCCAGAGTTACTGCACTTCTATTTCATTGAGCTCTGTCTGTTTGGCACTTATGTGCATGGTGGCACTCCTAAATCAAGTCTGTGGAGGTCAAATGCACTTCTGACAGCAAAATGGAAATATTTCTATGACTTTTTTTTACATTTACAGGTGGAGAATATACATGTGAAATGTAAGTTATGCATTGAGGAAAATAGCACCTCTCAAACACATTAAACAGTGCATCTCTGCAACAGTGCAGCCTTTCTATTATTAAATATGACAGGGCAAACGCGAGCCATTTTGAACTGAAACTATAAACTACAGTATAGGCTACTAGAAGATATAAAATGCAGAAATTATTTAAATGCAAAAAAAAAATGCTCTAATTGGTTGTAACTTTTTCTGTTGCTTGTTTTGAATACTGTGTTTAGACAGAGGCATCAATGGATTTTTTGCGTAGTTTAGAGTGGCAAATCGTACCAGCGTACTTTGAGGTCAAAATGCATTGACATTATGCAATTTACGTGTTTACAGTAGGAAATTTACAAAATATCTTCATAGAACATGATCTTTATTTAATATACTAATGATTTTTGGCATAAAATAAAAATCGATAATTTTGACCATACAATGTTTTTTTTGGCTATTGCTGAAAACATACCACAGTGACTTAAGACTGGTTTTGTGGTCCAGGGTCACATATATATTTGCACATACTGCAAATGTATTTAGAGGCTTCGATTTGATGTAATTTTAGTAACAGCCTCTATCTGTTAGCTTAGCCCTAATTTGATATGGAACTCAACGTGCTGATTTGATTCTACTTTGACAAACAAATTGTCTATACGAGTTGTCTATTTGTTGCTATTTTTGGTTATCTGATAATCTAATTTAAGCAAATTGAATATAATAATGATAACGTTTGAGTCTTTTTCAGATATAAGTCTCGGAGCTGTGCCGCCCATGTCCAGTTGTAGACTGTGTTTTAGGCTACTTTCTTATTTGACGCAATCGTTAGCCTATTTTTTACAAAAACTGTTTATACGGGGCCATAATGTAACATAGAAGGTAATGGAGCCCTTTATACATTGTCGTGTATCTTTAGAAATAAATAATGGACAAACAGAGTCTTTAAACGCCTCAGATGTAAAGTTATTCGCTGTCAAAGTGACGCCAAAATGAATGGGAGTCAATGGGAATGCTAACGCAAGTGAAGTTCTGCTAAAAGATGGCAGCCCCCATCCGACTTCAACTTCCGGTCGAGTTCCTTGCCCCTTGGCAGTGATATGCGGAGCGAACGCTAGTTGGTGCTTCAGTATAATCGGTCCGCCGAAACAAATCCAGTGAGAAACGTTCCGCGGTGCAAAAATAAGTTATTAAAAATGCGGGAATTTTTTTTTCTGTAATTAATTCATCTTAGTTAACGCGTTATTTTTTGTGTAATTAATTAATCTCAATTAACGCGTTAAAGTCCCGGCCCTAATTTTTTTCCATGAGGCGCCCTCAATCATTGATTCAAACTACATAGTAATTGTAGGAGATTACAGGAGATAAGTTATCCATCATGCTGCTGTGACTATACCAACAGTAATGTGTCACACGTTTTTTAGAAAAAAGAAAAAGAAAGAGGAAATGTAAAATACATCAAGAGCATGCTAACAGATGAAAACAACAGAGAACAAATCAGTGTTGATGAAGTGGATTATTATCCTGCACAGGGCTGAAATATAGGGCCTAGCCCAGCCCTTTTTTGACAGCTTATCAGAATTCTCGAATTTTTCTCCTCTTCTCCCAAAAAGGCCTACAGTACTGTTTCAACTATTAAAATTGTTCACTTTTGTAAACTGAAAAGTGATTATAGTTTGTTTAGATTTTTAATTTAATTTAGGTTTAGGTCAATTTAGAAAACTGTTTTGCACATTTTTTTTTTTTTTTTTGTTAAATGTGTTTTTTTATTTTTCTAAGTAATGACCAAGTGACCAGCAGCAGACACAGAGTTGATCATAGCCTGTTTGATCAATTTTGCCTTCTAAAATCATCACGACTTGCCTTAAATAAAATATATAAATATAAAATAGTTCAATATCACAATACTAGTTTAAACGTTTAACCTAGATAAATGCATTTCACAATCACTTGCACTTTTTCTTACAGCAGAAACAACACAATATGCCATTTTTGCTCATAAGAGGAATACATCACTCGGAACTGTAAAGTGTGTTCTTTTAATTGTGTGCACTAACAATATCAACTAAATGTTGTGCTTTTGTAATATAGAGAAAACAAAAAGGATGCACTTTCTGTTGGGATGCAAGTCTCTGTCTTGAGCAAGGCTGCTTCACAAAAATGACCAGAAACTCAATAGAAATATATCTAATGAAAGCTTTAAATTATTACTTTAAAACAAAGTAACAAAAACTCAATCAATTTGTAATCTGTAAATAGAATTTCTCTCTAAAGGTCAGGATCGCCAACTTCATCTTTGTGTACAATTGACTCAATAATTAAAATATCCCCTCATGTGCTGAAGTGCAGGGCTCTAAAGTACATATTCACAATTGAAAAGAAGAAAATAAAAACATTGTCTTAAAGTTACCTTCTCAACAGTGGTTTAGGGACAGATACGCACTGCCGGCAAAAGTTAGGGATGTTCATGTTGGTTAATTTTCCTGACCTACAACCGTCACGCTCATTAACTGATCATTATCTGACAACCACAAGTTTTCCACAAGTTGGCAGTTTTCCACAAGTTCATCAAACAACCGCAGTAAGAATATTTCATCAAGCACGGTGAGTAATGGCTTCTCCTACAATTGTTATTTGCACCTCTTGCCACATGTACAGTTTATCTATCTCTGTCGCTGATGAGGGATTCACATGTGATAAATGCAGGGAAACAGTTAGGCTGACAGAGAAGATTTCAGAATTAGAGACACGCATCCAAACTTTAATTGAGGACAGTAAGAATGTTAGGGCTCTAGATATGGCTTTGGATGCGTCTAGCTCAGGGATTCCTGTACATTGTCCGGTTCCAGCAGAGCCCCTGCAGCAGGGCAACTGGGTGACGGTGAGGCAGCGTAGTCGTGGGTCAAAACACCGCTCTTCTGTTCTGATCAAAACATTAAACAGGTTCTCCCCACTCAGTGATGCACCCACTGAGAAACCTGATGAAAGTGCTCTAGTTATTGGTGATTCTATTGTACGGAACGTGAATATAGAGACACCAGCCACCATAGTCAAATGTTTACCGGGAGCCAGAGCGCCTGACATCTTGGCAAATTTAAAAGTGCTGGCTAATGCTAAACGTAAATACAGTAAGATTGTTATTCATGCCGGCGCTAATGATGTTCGACTTCGCCAGTCGGAGATCACTAAAAATAACTTTAAAGAGGTGTGTGAACTTGCAAGCACGATGTCAGACACTGTAATATGCTCTGGTCCCCTCCCTGCTTACCGTGGTGATGAGATGCATAGCAGATTGTCATCACTCAATGGCTGGATGTCTAAGTGGTGCCCACAGAATAACATAGGTTATATAGACAATTGGACGAGCTTTTGGGGCAGACCTGACCTGTTTAAAAGAGATGGTCTTCATCCCTCCTGGGGTGGTGCCACTCTTCTGTCTAGAAATATGGCAAATAGTCTTAGTGTTTATACTTGACTAACTGGGGCCCAGGTCAGGAAGCAGACAGACTGGCTAAACCGACCGTCTGCTAGCTGCCTCCCGTCACAGAGGTCAGTTAATTCTCAGCACATAGAGACTCTTTCACCTAGATATCACACTATAGAGACTGTGTCTGTTCCCCGAACTAGAAAATACAAAAAACTTCCAAACCAAGTTAAGATTAATAATTTAATTGAGGTTCAACAAATAAAAAACAAATGCAATATGGATAAACAAATGATAAAGATTGGCTTATTGAATATCAGATCCATTTCTACGAAAACACTTTTTGTAAATAATATGATAACTGATCATAATATAGATGTGCTCTGCTTGACAGAAACCTGGCTAAAACCTGATGATTACATTATTTTAAATGAGTCCACCCCCCAAGATTATTGTTATAAACACGAGCCGCGTCAAAAAGGCAAAGGGGGAACTGTGTCTCTACAATTTATAATAACGTTTTCAGGATTTCTCAGAGGGCAGGCTTCAAGTATAACTCGTTTGAAGTAATGGTGCTTCATATAACATTATCCAGAGAAACCAATGTTAATAATAAATCCCCTGTTATGTTTGTACTGGCTACTGTATACAGGCCACCATGGCACCATACAGACTTTATTAAAGAGTTTGGTGATTTTACATCCGAGTTAGTTCTGGCTGCAGATAAAGTCTTAATAGTTGGTGATTTTAATATCCATGTCGATAATGAAAAAGATGTATTGGGATCAGCATTTATAGACATTCTGAACTCTATTGGTGTTAGACAACACGTTTCAGGACCTACTCATTGTCGAAATCATACTCTAGATTTAATACTGTCACATGGAATTGATGTTGATAGTGTTGAAATTATTCAGCCAAGTGATGATATCTCAGATCATTATTTAGTTCTGTGTAAACTTCATATAGCCAAAATTGTAAATTCTACTTCTTGTTACAAGTATCGAAGAACCATCACTTCTACCACAAAAGACAGCTTTTTAAGTTATCTTCCTGATGTATCCGAATTCCTTAGCATATCCAAAACCTCAGAACAACTTGATGATGTAACAGAAACTATGGACTCTCTCTTTTCTAGCACTTTAAATACAGTTGTTCCTTTACGCTTAAGAAAGGTTAAGGAAAACAGTTTGACACCATGGTATAATGAGCATACTCGCACCCTAAAGAGAGCAGCCCGAAAAATGGAGCGCAGCTGGAGGAAAACAAAACTAGAGGTATTTCGTATTGCTTGGCGGGAAAGTAGCATATCCTACAGAAAAGCATTAAAAACTGCTAGATCTGATTACTTTTCTTCTCTTTTAGAAGAAAACAAACATAACCCCAGGTATTTATTCAATACAGTGGCTAAATTAACGAAAAATAAAGCCTCAACAAGTGTTGACATTTCCCAACACCACAGCAGTAATGACTTTATGAACTACTTTACTTCTAAAATCGATACTATTAGAGATAAAATTGCAACCATTCAGCCGTCAGCTACAGTTTCGCATCAGACAGTGCACTATAGACCCCCTGAGGAACAGTTCCACTCATTCTCTACTATAGGAGAGGAAGAATTGTATAAACTTGTTAAATCATCTAAACTTACAACATGTATGTTAGACCCTATACCATCTAAGCTCTTAAAAGAGGTGCTTCCAGAAGTCATAGGTCCTCTTCTGACTATTATTAATTCCTCATTGTTATTAGGACATGTCCCCAAAACCTTCAAACTGGCTGTTATTAAGCCTCTCATAAAAAAGCCACAACTTGACCCCAGAGAACTAGTTAATTATAGACCAATCTCGAATCTCCCTTTTCTGTCCAAGATACTAGAAAAGGTGGTATCCTCACAATTATATTCCTTCTTAGAGAAAAATGGTATATGTGAGGATTTCCAGTCAGGATTTAGACCGTATCATAGTACTGAAACTGCTCTCCTTAGAGTTACAAATGATCTGCTCTTATCATCTGATCGTGGGTGTATCTCTCTATTAGTTTTATTGGATCTTAGTGCTGCGTTTGACACAATTGACCACAACATTCTTTTGCATAGACTTGAACACTTTGTTGGCATCAGTGGAAGTGCATTAGCATGGTTTAAATCGTACTTATATGAACGCCATCAGTTCGTAGCAGTGAATGAAGATGTATCATATCGATCACAAGTGCAGTATGGAGTACCTCAAGGCTCAGTTCTAGGGCCGCTACTCTTCACGCTTTATATGTTACCCTTGGGAGATATCATCAGGAAACATGGTGTTAGCTTTCACTGTTATGCTGATGATACGCAGCTCTATATTTCCTCGCAGCCCGGTGAAACACACCAATTTGAAAAACTAATGGAATGCATAGTCGATATAAAAAATTGGATGACGAGTAATTTCTTACTGCTAAATTCAGAAAAAACAGAGGTGTTAATCATAGGGCCTAAAAACTCTACTTGTAATAACCTAGAACACTGTCTAAGACTTGATGGTTGCTCTGTCAATTCTTCGTCATCAGTTAGGAACCTAGGTGTGCTACTTGATCGCAATCTTTCCTTAGAAAGCCACGTTTCTAGCATTTGTAAAACTGCATTTTTCCATCTCAAAAATATATCTAAATTACGGCCTATGCTCTCAATGTCAAATGCAGAAATGTTAATCCATGCATTTATGACTTCAAGGTTAGACTACTGTAATGCTTTATTGGGTGGTTGTTCTGCACGCTTGGTAAACAAACTACAGCTAGTCCAAAATGCAGCAGCAAGAGTTCTTACTAGAACCAGGAAGTATGACCATATTAGCCCGGTCCTGTCCACACTGCACTGGCTCCCTATCAAACATCGTATAGATTTTAAAATATTGCTTATTACTTATAAAGCCCTGAATGGTTTAGCACCTCAGTATTTGAATGAGCTCCTTTTACATTATACTCCTCTACGTCCGCTACGTTCTCAAAACTCAGGCAATTTGATAATACCTAGAATATCAAAATCAACTGCGGGCGGCAGATCCTTTTCCTATTTGGCGCCTAAACTCTGGAATAACCTACCTAACATTGTTCGGGAGGCAGACACACTCTTGCAGTTTAAATCTAGATTAAAGACCCATCTCTTTAACCTGGCATACAATTAACATACTAATATGCTTTTAATATCCAAATCCGTTAAAGGATTTTTAGGCTGCATTAATTAGGTAAACTGGAACCGGAACACTTCACATAACACCGTACTTTCTACATCATTAGAAGAATGGCGTCTACGCTAATATTTGTCTGTTTCTCTCTTGTTCCGAGGTCACCGTGGCCACCAGATCCAGTCTGTGTCCAGATCAGAGTGTCACTGCAGTCACCCGGATCCAGTACGTATCCAGACCAGATGGTGGATCAGCACCTAGAAAGGACCTCTACTGCCCTGAAAGACAGCGGAGACCAGGACAACTAGAGCCCCAGATACAGATCCCCTGTAAAGACCTTGTCTCAGAGGAGCACCAGGACAAGACCACAGGAAACAGATGATTCTTCTGCACAATCTGACTTTGCTGCAGCCTGGAATTGAACTACTGGTTTCGTCTGGTCAGAGGAGAACTGGCCCCCCAACTGAGCCTGGTTTCTCCCAAGGTTTTTTTCTCCATTCTGTCACCGATGGAGTTTCGGTTCCTTGCCGCTGTCGCCTCTGGCTTGCTTAGTTGGGGTCACTTCATCTACAGCGATATCGTTGACTTGATTGCAAATTAAAACAGACACTATTTCAACTGAACAGAGATGACATCAATGAATTCAATGATGAACTGCCTTTAACTATCATTTTGCATTATTGAGACACTGTTTTCCAAATGAATGTTGTTCAGTGCTTTGGCGCAATGTATTTTGTTTAAAGCACTATATAAATAAAGGTGATGATGATGATAACCCACAAAATAAGAACGTTAGATTTAAATTTAATTAAAAGTCAGTGCATGCGCAAATAGAAGTGAAAATAGCAGAACTACAAGGATTCACACATCGTCACATCATGCACCTGCAGCAAATGTGTAGGGAGAAAAAACGCATATGTAAAAGGAATAAAATAAGCAGTCCTAAGCCCTATTCGGACGGGACTAGTTTTACAGGGGGTCGTTAGAGAAATCTGCGTTTCACAGACGTACTTGGTGATTTTAATCCCATCCGAATCTGCCACGTCTGTGTTTTTCTCACACAACCTCTGTGATAATTCCAGAGCAAATTACCTACCGTTTTTCAGCAAACTCAGTGATCCTCTGAGAAAACTAATCCCGTCCGAATGCAAATGTTTGTGATTGGCGGTGATATTTTATTTCACAACGCGTTTCCTTGTGTGTTTTGGCCAACGTGAATTACCGTAGATGCTCTTACCGCGCAGATGTTTGATATATTTGCTTTGCGGCAAATAAATAATAGTAAAAAAATAATACAAACAATAAAATCAAGAGCAAGATCGCGTAAACTGTTAATACCGGCTATTGTAATATCAGCATCAGGTAAGATTACTCACGTTCATCTATGTACTCAGTTACATAATGTTTTAATTACATTTAATAAAAAAATAAAAAGGAAAAGGAAAACAAGTTAAACTAAAGGAACCACACATTAACATGGTTTTGCTATACTAGCCATTTAGTATTTATTGTGTAATAATACTAAGGCAATCATTCTGAATGAATGCAATGCACGCATACAGAGCGCGTGATCTCTGTGACGCCCAGATGCACAAATCAGACCCTCCCACCTCTGTAATAAACACGGAGATACTAGTCCCGTCCGAATTGGTACATGAAAATCACAGACGTCAGGTGGTAAGAATCGAAACTCAAACGTAGTTTAGAAAACTAGTCCCGTCCGAATAGTGCTCTAGACAAATAGACTAAAAGACCCTTAGGTGAAAGCAGGAGGTTATATCACAGCCACTTCCTTTAGATATTTCAACACTTTGTTCAAAAAAGGAATATTCCTCTGTATATTCCTTAAGAGTATGGATTAGTGGCGAGCAATTTGGTAAAAAATAAAATATCTTATTAATCTTTTTATATCAGTCGATATCAATGATTATCACAATGTGTCAAGTTTTATTTTTTAAAGTTTAAAAGCAGATTTTTCTCCAAAGAGAACAATTTAGAAACTTCAATCTATTAGACTTGCAAATAAGCATACATTTAGATCACGATAACCACAGTAAAACCACACAGAGTCCTAGTGCCGCCATTGTATCACTTGATGCCGAAAAGGTATTTATATTTAGTACTCGGTAAGTTAGAGTTTTGTTAAAGTTTTTGTACATACATTAACATTTTTGATATACCAAGATGGCGGCGCGTCCACACCCAGCGGCTTCTCTCTGTCCTGACAGAACGGTGTTTTCGTGTTTTATGTCTTGTGAGTCGCAGTGTTTTTGTACGTCGTCATCGCGTCTACCTGTCTGTAAGCGCGCATAAAGTAGCGAGTTTCTGCTCGATGTCGGCAGAACCGCATTTTTACAGTTAAACTGTGCATGCGGAACAGCTGCGGGATCTCGTCTGCTACAGAGGCCTTCACCATCACCGACCCCCACTACTGCATCTCACCCCAGGGGAGGCGCCACAAGCGGTGTGAGGGGAAACAGAAGAGGGGTTAGCGCGGAGGTTTCCAGGCTAGGCTAACCCATACAAGCCATCTATCCCCACCATCGTACTGGCTAACTTTCGCTTGTCGGACAATAAACTGGACTACATTCGATTACTATGCTCAACTCAGAGGACTGTAAGAGACTGTTGTGACTAGCTGATTGCTATCGAGCAGACAGAGCTCTCGTCGCGGGAGGAAAAAACCGCGGCAGAAGGCTTTGTGTTTACATCAATGACGAGTGGTGCCGCGATACTGTTGTGATCAGCAAACACTGCTCACCCCTGGTGGAGTTTATGATTATTAAGTGCCGGCCGTTCTATCTGCCGAGGGAATACACTGCTATACTGCTCATTCCGGTGTACATTACCCCGTTCAACATCATCAGCAACAGGAAAGACGCACTAAATGAACTTTACCAGCACATCAGTGAGCAGCAGACAGCACACCCCGATGCTTTTCTCATCATAGCTGGGGATTTCAACCATGCTGACTTAAAGAGTGTGTTTCCAAAAATACACTAACACATTAACTTTCCAACACAAAGTAATAACATTTTGGACTTTGATTACACCACACAGAGAAGAGATTACAAAGCTCCCCTCCCCCACCTCAGAGCCTCAGACCACATCACTGTCATGCTCATGCCTGCATACAGACCGCTCATTAAAGCCGCCAAACCAGTTCAAAAACAGATTCAAGTGTGGCCAGAAGGATCATCAGAGGTTCTTCAAGACTGCTTCAACACAACTGACTGGGACATGTTTAAGCAGGCTGCCACATGCAATAACACCACTGACCTCCAGGAGTACCCGGAGACGGTCACTGACTACATCAACAAGTGTATTGATGATGTAACGGTCACAAAAACCATCACTGTCTGGGCCAACCAGAAGCCATGGATGACGGGAGGTCTACAGACTTCTGAAGACATGGAACGCTGCCTTCAGAGCTGGAGATGAGGTGGGCCTGAGAACAGCCAGGGCCAACCTGTCCCGCGGCATCAGAGCGTCTAAGAGACAGCACTCCAGGAGGATAGCCCATCAATTCAGTGACAGCAGATACACTAGGAACCTGTGGCAGGGGATACAGACCATTACGGACTACAAGCCCCCACCACAGATCTGTGACAATAACATCTCTCAGCTAAATGAGCTGAACACCTTCGCTCGCTTTGAGCAAAAAAAAACACAGCACCACTGCACAGAAGACTCCACTTCTCTCGGCGACCAGGTGATGACGCTGACCCCAGACAGCGTGAGGAGATCTTTCAGCTGGATCAATGCACGCAAAGCTCCGGGCCCTGACAACATCCCTGGGCGTGTACTGAAAGACTGTGCGGCAGAACTCACTGATGTCTTCACAGACATTTTCAACATCTCACTGAGTCAGGCTGTTGTTCCCACATGCTTCAAAACTACATCATTCCAGTTCCGAAGAAGCCATCTCCATCCTGCTTCAATGATTACCATCCTGTTGCACTTACTCCCATCCTCATTAAGTGCTTTGAACGGCTAGTCATGCACCACATCAAGTCTGCCCTCCCTCCCTCCCTGGACCCCTTCCAGTTTGCATATCAATACAACCCCTCGACCGATGATGCCATCTCCACTACCCTCCACAAAAAGGACTCATACGTCATAATGCTGTTCATTGACTCCAGTTCAGCATTCAACACAATCATCCCTCAACAGCTTATTTACAAACTGATCCAGCTGGGGCTCAACACTTCGCTGTGCAAATGGCTGTTGGACTTTCTGACTGGAAGACCTCAGGCAGTACGGGTCGGCAGCAACACATCCAGCACCCTCACACTGAACACTGGGGCCCCCCAAGGATGTGTGCTGAGCCCCCTCCTCTTCACTCTGCTGACCCATGACTGCACACCAACACACAACTCCAACCTTTTTATTAAGTTTGCAGATGACACGACTGTGGTGGGTCTCATTAGCAACAAAGAGAAGACCATCTACAGGAGCAAGGTGAGCTGCCTGGCCGGGTGGTGCAGTGACAACATCTCTCTCTCAATGTGGAGAAAATGAAGGAGATTGTTGTTGACTTCAGGAGAGCGCACACTCAGCACGCTCCTCTGACCATCAACTGTGGAGAGAGCGAGCAGCCCCACCCCCCATCATGTACACCTTCTACAGAGGCACCATCGAGAGCATCCTGTCGAGCTGCATCACTGTGTGGTATGGCGCCTGCAATGCGTCCTGCCAAAAGACTCTGCAACGCATAGTGAGAGCAGCGGAGAAGATCGGTCTCTCTCCCCTACCTCCAGCACATTTACGGAACACGTCTCACTCGCAAAGCCCTCTGCAGGAGACTGCGGAGTCTCCAGGCCAGGACCAGCAGACTGAAGGACAGCTTTATCCACCAGGCTGTCAGGAAGCTGAACTCACTCCCGAATTTGCCCCCTTCCCCTCTTCTGCCCCAGGCACCACTGAACTATGAGAGTTCTGAGAGTAACGCAATTACGAATCTCTGTATGTATTTGTGTACGTATGTGGAAGAATTGACAATAAAGCAGACTTGATTAAGATGCTTTATGCAAAGACAAAATCCGCAATACTTTCCAATCTAGATAAATCGGACTATGTTCCTCTTTATCGTGGGATAAGGCAATGGTGTTGCCTTAGACTTTATTTAATCTGGCTCTAGAGCCTTTTGGCTATAAACATTCGGCATCATTCTTCAATTAGTGGCATTACAATAGAGTCTGTAGAGACTAGACTTTTCCAGATGATTGCTATTATTCTTTAAAAATGCTGTTTATTCTTTACTTGATTCTGTCTCTAACTGGCCGTGTTAATGCTATAAAAATGGTGGCCCTTCCAATATTTTTATATTTGTTTCAGAATTTACCAATTTATCTTACAAAATCTTTCTTTAGAAATCTAGACCATCGACTTGTACACAGATTGTCACTTTTCATCCTTTGATAATCTTCTGAGTAAATATCATCTTATTCACTTTCTTTTTTTTCGTTACTTGCAGATTTGGCATTATGTTCAGCAGACGTATTCTGATTATATGATTCACCAGGGAGAGCATTGTTTCTATAATCTAGTGCGACAAGCCCCAGACTCTCGGCATATGGTTTCACAATTCGTCTCCCTGTTCTCTACACAGGTCATAACATCTTCTGACTATCTTAGGGTAGCCTAGGAAAAGGATGTTGGTATCAGATTATCTGATAACATCTGGTCTAAAATCTTGAAGAGAATACATAGCTGTACCATCAATGCAAGACTTTAATTCAGTTCAAAATAGTACATAGACTGCATTATTCTAAAACCAGACTCCACAATGTTCTCATGACTCATGTTGTTTATTTGTTTGTTGTTATAAAACTAATAAAAACATAATATAGAAAAAAAAACACACAGAGTACCTCAATACCATGGTAAAAATATAACTATATGGTTTCTAGATATTTGTATGAAAAACAGTAGTCTTAATACATTTAGAATAAATGCACAACCGATAAGGTTTAATTACAAAAAACAATAATTGTATTCCTTACTCTTTTCATACATTTAATATACATCTACATTTATAACATTCGATATGAATACCCTGGCACAATACCATGGTACTGCTAAATCCATGGTAAATGATGGTAATTTGTGGACTGAAAGCCTTCTGACTGTATCATTACGCAGTGTTTCTCTTGTTTGTCAGCGCTGTTTCATCTGGCATTAAACTAGTTTAAATCAATGAGTCATTTGTGTTTTTTACTGAATTCAAGCACTTCACACTGGATCTCTCAGACCTGTTTAGTGCTCGCATGACTGAGACTTTAGTGAGTAAACTCTTTTGCTCATGTAAGCTTGCGCTGCAGTTTAAAATTTGAGCAGAGTGGTTAATGCAAAGTCATGTCACTCGGCAGCCATCTTTGAAATGCCTCTCGGGCATGCAAGTGCAACTCCTATCTTCAAAACATGAAAACATCAAAATCTTAAAAATCTGTTTCTAACCTATTTGAAATTTAATCGTATTAACCAAAAAAAAAAAATCTTACAACTGTCAAAAACTTTGTTACTTTTGCTCGTAATAAAAAGCTTATTTTCAGGCTAGATCAGCCAGTGCACATGCACAGGCCTAAGAGCATCTCTCAAAACCTGAGCCGCCAAGTTTCTATAGCAACCAGGACTTTAACAGCAGCTGCAGTGATGCATTAACTTTACAGTTTAGTGATTGGTCTTTAATTCAGAAGAAGGGCTTCCTGTTTTTGAGCATGATAATTGTTATCTATTGATAATGTAAAAATCTAAAATATGTTTTAGTACTAAAAATTTAAATAATAAAAAGCACAGACTAATTAAGTAAAAAGACTATTTTGATTACCCCATTACACTTTACAGTTAGTGCTATCTTACAAATACACTTACTTGGAGGTTTAAAATTCTACATATGTAACATTTATTGTACAACTACAAATATTTCAGCAAAACATATTTTAGCCAGAGTTACTGCACTTCTATTTCATTGAGCTCTGTCTGTTTGGCACTTATGTGCATGGTGGCACTCCTAAATCAAGTCTGTGGAGGTCAAATGCACTTCTGACAGCAAAATGGAAATATTTCTATGACTTTTTTTTACATTTACAGGTGGAGAATATACATGTGAAATGTAAGTTATGCATTGAGGAAAATAGCACCTCTCAAACACATTAAACAGTGCATCTCTGCAACAGTGCAGCCTTTCTATTATTAAATATGACAGGGCAAACGCGAGCCATTTTGAACTGAAACTATAAACTACAGTATAGGCTACTAGAAGATATAAAATGCAGAAATTATTTAAATGCAAAAAAAAAATGCTCTAATTGGTTGTAACTTTTTCTGTTGCTTGTTTTGAATACTGTGTTTAGACAGAGGCATCAATGGATTTTTTGCGTAGTTTAGAGTGGCAAATCGTACCAGCGTACTTTGAGGTCAAAATGCATTGACATTATGCAATTTACGTGTTTACAGTAGGAAATTTACAAAATATCTTCATAGAACATGATCTTTATTTAATATACTAATGATTTTTGGCATAAAATAAAAATCGATAATTTTGACCATACAATGTTTTTTTTGGCTATTGCTGAAAACATACCACAGTGACTTAAGACTGGTTTTGTGGTCCAGGGTCACATATATATTTGCACATACTGCAAATGTATTTAGAGGCTTCGATTTGATGTAATTTTAGTAACAGCCTCTATCTGTTAGCTTAGCCCTAATTTGATATGGAACTCAACGTGCTGATTTGATTCTACTTTGACAAACAAATTGTCTATACGAGTTGTCTATTTGTTGCTATTTTTGGTTATCTGATAATCTAATTTAAGCAAATTGAATATAATAATGATAACGTTTGAGTCTTTTTCAGATATAAGTCTCGGAGCTGTGCCGCCCATGTCCAGTTGTAGACTGTGTTTTAGGCTACTTTCTTATTTGATTATTATTTATTTTAATGTTTTTCAGGCTGCATATTCACTGGAAGGGCTAAAATAATGTTTTGTTAATAGATGTTCAAGCCACATTTATTCATTTTTTGAACCTGGAGATTTGGTTTGATCCTCACACAGCACATGGTGTGGCACATCAATTATAACTATAAAAAAATAATTAATAAAAGTGATAATATTATTGCACTTTTACTTTTTAATAAAATAAACTAAATAATGTGTGATAATACTATTTTATTTTAAAATAAAAAGGGAGCATAAAATAGAAAAAAAAATTTTTATAGTAAACTTTATAAAATGCAAAACAAATTGAATTATTATTATTATTATCATCATCATTATTTTATCCTTAATTATTATTTAAACTTATTTTAATTTTTAAACTTAAAATCAGCAAGCCTTTATTTTGGCAGGTTGCCTGCAAGCAAGCATATGTGCTTCTGGGTTTAGCGTTGCCGACTGTAGAACTTCAGTGAATAATAAGTCAGAGTTTTGCATTAATTTTAGCCTAGATTTATGCTTTCAGTTTTAATAGCAATCAAATCAGTTGATCTAACATGGTAATTGTGCATTAACAGCTATAAACTATGTCTATATGCAAACGCGCCACTTTTGAGCTAATTTCCTCAGTGCATATACTCAATCTGGCCACTTTATTAGGTACACCTTGCTAGTACCGGGTTGGACCCCCTTTTGCCTTCAAAACTGCCTTAATTTTTCATGGCATAGATTATACCATGCATTACACAGAGGCGCCCTCGAGATCACTTGAATTTCTGATAATGAAATACCTTAAAGTGTTAGTGCACCCAAAAATCAAAATTATGTCATTAATAACTCCCTCATGTCGTTCCAAACCCTTGAGACCTCCGATCATCTTTGGAACACAGTTTAAGATATTTTAGATTTAGTCTGAGAGCTCTCAGTCCCTCCATTGAAACTGTGTATATGGTATACTGTCCATGTCCAGAAAGGTAATAAAAACATCATCAAAGTAGTCCATGTGACTTTAGAGGGTCAGTTAGAATTTTTTGAAGCATCAAAAATACATTTTGGTCCAAAAATAGCAAAAACTACTACTTTATTCAGCGTTGTCTTCTCTTCCAGGTCCGCTGTGAGCGCGTTCACTGCAGTGTATGATATCCGGTTTGCGAACAAATCTTTTTAATTCTTTTTAATCTTTTTAAAACAAACCAATATCCTGGATTAATTCATTTACTCAAACAGTACACTCAAGAGCCAGATAACGAACAAATGATTGACTCGTTCACAAGTCAAGAACCGGTTGCATAGGTTTTCAGATCACCAGTAGTTCTTTCGGACAGTTCGATTAAATAAACCGGTTGAAGAAAACAGTTCAACGGTTCTTTTGCGCTCTACGTAATGGCATCATTGGCGATGATTGCCCTTGATTCAAGCCTTCGGTTTACCCGCGCTCATAACATTAGCACATAATCAGTTCAGAATCAATTACCAAAAGAATCAGTTCAGTTCAGACGCTCTGTGTGTCAGTCTGCTTCACATTGAATCACACATGCGCAGTTATCATCAGCTATTCGGTTCTCGAATCGGATGAGTCCGAGAGAAACAGCTCTTGACTCGTGAACGAGTGAATCTTTTGTTCGTTGTCTGGCTTGGCGTTCATCTTCAGTTCTCTCTTCACACCAATTCAGTCAGTATACTGTTTGAGTAAATTAATTACTCCGGGATATTGGTTTGTTTTAACTACCTTAACAAAGGAGTGTCAGCCACATTAAAAAAGTTAACAGCTTAAGTCATTTGTGGATTAATGGTTATTGGAGACGCAAACTGCTCTCAGACTAAACAGAAATATCTTAAACTGTGTTCCAAAGATAATCAGAGGTCTCACAGGTTTGGAACGACATGAGAGTGAGTTATTAATGACATAATTTAGATTTTGGGGTGAACTAACCCTTTAAAATTGGGTGTCTCGCATTCATGAAAACTATATCAGAAGAAAGCCTGAAAAGTCTACTTTTGAATGAACCAATTCAAAATAAAAGCAAATACTACCTCATTGTGTAATCTGTGAAGGTTGCATTTTTCTCTAAAGGCGCGTTCATGTGGAGAGAGTCAAACCATGAATTGCAGCTGACAAGAAACATTTGTTTACTTAAACATCAGTTTATTAGTAAATAATTAAAATGACTTTCACAATTATTAGGCTACTCCTGCCTGTGCTTTGTGGTTTAACTTAATGTGTGGGCTTAGGCACAGAAAACATTAAGGGCCCTATTTTAACGATCTAAATGCAACGTGTAAAGCACATGGTGCAGGTGCACTCAGAGTGTGTCCAAATCCACTTACGCTATTTTAATGACTGAAAAACAGTTGGCGCACCCGGGCGCATGGTCTAAACCGGTTTTCCCTATTCTCTTAATGAGTAATGGGTGTTTTTTGGGCAAAACATGCAATAAACCAATCAGAGTATCATCTTCCATTCCCTTTAAGAGCCAGTTGCACTCGTGCCATGATGGATTTGCTATTTACATGGCGGAATTTGGCAAGCGCAAAGAGAGAACGCGTCTCCAAGATGAAACGGAGCTGCTAGTGTGCGATAAATAGTCTAATTCTGATACATGCGATGACTATCAATTATGAAATGTAGTCATTTATATATATATATATATATATATATATATATATATATATATATATATATATATATATATATATATAGCATTGCAATCCTTTAATTTTTAATATCTGGCATGTTTGTGTGCTGCTGTGCATCCCTGTGTTTAATAAGCAGCGTGTACACACGTTGTGGACCAGTCTATACTAACACACACTTTAAATAACAAAGAAAAACATTGTGCCAGACTTCAGACCAGGTTTGAGTTGGTCTATGGCCCAGTCTATTTTCTGCTCATTAAAATAGCATTTCACCAGTAAGGTGCCTGAACACAACTCTTTTTTTTTAGACCAGCACGCCCATGGGTGCAAAAATGAGCGCAATAATTAAACGACGTGGCACTGGATCGGAAAGTCCGGATGGTGCCGGACTGAAACTAGCAGACACACTTGCACAATGCGCCTTGCATCGCATTGCGCCGGGTGTATTATAGGGCCATAAGGCTCATTATGGATTAGACTTTTAATTTAATATAAACGTGCGATGTTGAATAATGACTTAAATGAATGAATACTAGTAACTAAAAACAATTGGTGGGCAGTCCTATTAAATTATTTCTAGAAAACTTTGTTAAAGGTTTTTTATATATATTTTATATGTGTTTGCATAAATTCTGCTTTCAGAACAGTCTGTAATGTAGAGATGACACATCCTTAACATTGATTTTTCCTCTGAAACAGGAAAATGACAATTGAAATAAAATTGATAGGCGTATAATATTTTTTGATATTGGTCAACCCTTCTCCATTCTGCAGATATTGTTACTACTGGATTGTGCATTGTAAATCAGTCTTCAAAATATGTTGTCTCACAAAAACTCTTTTTGTCAAGTCCGTAATGTACAGTGATGCATTGCTGCCACACACAATTATTTTTCCCCTTATGTCGTAATAACAAGATATGTAATTTTAACGACATCTTTTCTCATTACAGCGACATCTTTTCTCGTAATAACAAAATGTTTTTGTTATTACGAGAAAAGCGGAGGATTCCGCTTGGTCTTAAAGCCTTCCAAAAAACAGACCGAATTCAGTTCAGATGGAGGGGGTTGGGTTTTATGGGGGAAGTTATGTATGGCTTGTGGGGGTTCAGATAAAGGAGTGAATCTCTTGCTCTTTCATATGCACAGTGTCTTATGAGGGTTTCAAACTTGCTGGGCAGGTTCAACTGATCAGAGGTTTCTGATTCAGATTTACGATAATCACATGTGCTGCGCAAATCTTGCACACATTTTACACACCTGCATTTAAATGCAGCTGCATTTTATTAAAATGAAACTATTATATGAAAGCAAGTTACTTGACTGTGTAATTTACATCAGTTTGTTTGAAGGAAAATCGGTTTTCTTTTTAACATCAACTAGCTCCTAAAATAGGCTACTACTTTTAATGACCCGATGAAAAGTAAACCTACATTTCTTTTGAATAATAAAACACATAACTCATAATAATATAAATAATACTGCACACCTTTTAAATGTGTCAAATCTAAAATAAGGTTTAATACCATGTAGCTTAGAGAAAATATTAGCACAGGCTCAGGTTTGACATTCTTCTTGAATTCGTTCTAAAAGATGCATAACTTCATAAGTAACAAACTTTCATCTGTGAATATTAAATACATAAAATATTTTAACTATAGTGTTTTTCTTTCATTTTTCCTGACGGAAGCGGTCAAATGTAACACATCTGCGAGGCAAAACTGACGTCTATTTGCAAAAATGTGGTTTGATGCACTTGTTTGATAACTTGTGGTTAAAGCGCCACTCAGCGGTCAAAATCTGAAAATGCTCTATATACATATATATATACACACAGTACAGACCAAAAGTTTGGAAACATTACTATTCTAAATGTTTTTGAAAGAAGCTTCTTGTTCATCAAGCCTGCATTTATTTGATCAAAAATACAGAAAAAACAGTAATATTGTGAAATATTACAACTTAAAATAGTTCTATATTTGAATATACTTAAAAATATATATATATTTATTATTTATTATGAATTTATTTTATTATTATTATATATTTATTAATAATTTATAATTTATTATGAATTTTCAGCATCATTACTCTAGCCTTCAGTGTCACATGTAACATCCAGTCTAATCCACATGATCATTTAGAAATCATTCTAATATTCTGATTTATTATGAGTGTTGAAAACAGTTCTGCTGTCTAATATATTTGATGAATGAAAGGTTAAAAAGAACTGCATTAATTCAAAATAAAATAAATTTAAATAATATATATTATAATAATATATTTTCTTTACTATCACTTTATATCAATTTAACACATCCTTGCTGAATAAAAGTATTGATTTTATTTAAAAAGAAAAAATATATATATTACTGACCCCAAATTACTGACCAGTAGTGTATATTATTACAAAATATTTAGATTTTAAAAACATAGCTTCATTTTTTTTTTTTACTTTTTTAGTATCCTAAAAAAGTATCACATGTTCTGAAAAAATATTAAGCAGCAGAACTGTTTCCAACTTTGATAATGAATCATCATATTAGAATGATTTCTAAAGGATCATGTGATAATGATCCTAAAAATTCAGCTTTGCATCTCAGAAATAAATGATGATTTAAAGTATATTAAATTTAAAAACAATTTTAAATTGTAATATCACAATATTACATTTTTTTTCTGTATTTTTGATCAAATAAATGCAGACTTGATGAGCAGAAGAAACTTCTTTCAAAAACATTAAAAATAGTAATGTTTCCAAACTTTTGGTCTGTACTGTATATAGAGACACACACACACATATATAATATTAAAAAAAAACAACTGATATGAAAACCATTACAGTACCAGATCAATAAGCAGTATCATCAAGAGTAGTAATTAATTTAAAACCTTAAAAGGAGCATTGCGTAGGTTCTGAAATTTCTAGCCGTTACTGACACCATTGGTTGTTAGAGGAACTGCAGCCAGTCTCACGCTCGTTCTCAGTGTGCAGAGGAGCACGCTCTTTTTTTTTTTTTTTTTTTTTTACTTCGAGTAGTGTCCGTGGGTGTCTGAATTTTGCTGGAGGCTGGTCGCTTCTTTCCATCCGCAGAGTCCATTTGAAAACACTATTGCTGCTGCTTACTATAATGGCTGGCGTGCCGTACTGTTGTAAGCCTGTTGGGGGTGGTGTTGGCGCAGTGGATAAGACACATGCCTTTGGTGTGAGAGACCCAGGTTTTTTTTAAGTAAAAACCTCCACATAGCTCCTTTAACGATGTACAGTGGGTACGGAAAGTATTCAGACCCCCTTAAATTTTTCACTCTGTGTTATATTGCAGCAATTTGCTAAAATCATTTAAGTTCATTTTTTTCCTCAATGTACACACAGCCAGGGGCGTAGCAAGCTTTTCAAAAGTGTGGGGGATGGATGTGGTTTGTTTATAAACAATAAAAAAACGCTGAATACAGTGACAGAGGGGTACAAAATGCAGGGCTTAAAGTTTGGCTGGGGGAAAAAAATGATCCTACATTTAAAAAAAAAAAAATTAGAAAAGGGGAGAAAAAAAAACGCCCACACAGAGCTTTTTCTCTGGTGGTATAAATAATGTAACAATTTACTGTTTTTAAACATTAAAATAATATAAATTTTTCTTTCATAATTCTTCAACAGGTAGGCAAACAATGTCATCATTTCTCACTTTTTTCTCCTCAACAGGTAACGTTACAATCAAACACTCAGTAAGTATCCACAACAGTATTCTGCTAATCAACAAACAATGCTCAAAATATCAAAATCAGTTGCACTGGCAATGAACCCATAAATACACTGCTTAACAATGCCAGTTTGTCCACCCTCCTTGGCAATTCCCTGCCTTCTTCGTCACAGTTATGTTATACATTGCATGCCACATAACGTTACATAACCGAATTTAGCTAGCTGCTGAACAATATCCCAATAATATAAATAAGCATTAGTCTAAAAAACGAAATATAATACCGAAAACACTCGACATGTCAACAAAAACGATAACAGAACATCTTCCCAAACTCTTCCCGCCTAGGTGCCCGCCTCCTCAGAACGAGCTGACCAATAACACCCCAAGAGAGGCGGGTCAGGCTCAAAGCAGGTGTCATGAGAGGGAGGCAGCCGCGGAGAGCGCAGACACAGAGCGGCCAGAGAAACGGAGGAGCGACTGTAGTAAAGCGTTTGTGCAAAACTGCGGAAAAACTGCAGAAAACGTGTGGGTGTTGAACCCTCTCACCGGGAAAAGTGTGGGTGTTAAAACACCCACATCCCCCACGGGTGCTACGCCCCTGCACACAGCACCCCATATTGACAGAAAAACATAGAATTTGTTGACATTTTTGCACATTAAAAAAGAAAAACTTAAATATCACATGGTCCTAAGTGTTCAGACCCTTTGCTCAGTATTTAATAGAAGCACCCTTTTGATCTAATACAGCAATGAGTCTTTTGGGGAAAGATGCAACAACTTTTTCACACCTGAATTTGGGGATCCTCTGCCATTCCTCATTGCAGATCCTCTCCAGTTCGGTCAGGTTGGATGGTACAGTACAGTCAGGGAGTTGTTGTGAAGCCACCCGTTCATTATTTTAGCTGTGTGCTTAAGGTCATTGTCTTGCTGGAAGTTGAACCTTCGACACAGTCTGAGGTCATGAGCACTTTGTAGAAGGTTTTCGTCCAGGATATCCCTGTACTTGGCCGCATTCATCTTTCCCTCGATTGCAACTAGTCGTCCTGTCCCTGCAGCTGAAAAGCACCCCCACAGCATGATGCTGCCACCACGTTAAATATATGAGTGTCACAACAAAGGGTCTGATACACCGTGTGATTTCAGTTTTTCTCTTTTAATAAATCAGCAAAAATGTCAACAACTGTGTACATTAATGAGGAAAAAAAATAACTTAAACTGTCACACTAGGGACATGTTTTAACCGCTCTATTTATTACACTGTTAATTGGTTTATATGTTCTTAAGTCCATTTTATGCCTCTTATCCACTTTAGAGTGTATGTCTTTAAGAACTGACTGGTTGGCCTGTCATGTGATTAGTAACCTGACAGGAAGCAATAACCCCATAAAAAGAGCAGCATGGCAAACAAACAAGGAGGCCATTAACAGGTTCCACTCACACCCTGACTGTTGAGTTACTTTTATTGGATTTACTTTTCCAGACACTTGCCACTTGGATTTCACTCAGATTCTATTGTGTATATACACTTCTGGACACTCACATTCGGACTTAATAACAGACAGGGATTCATGGACTGTTTTTAGGGTATATACAAAATACCTATATTTTTGAGTCTACCTGCTTTTATTGTGTTATTTAAAAGTCTTTTATTGTGAACCTTTAATTACACCAATCTTATTAACCGTATTTCTGTTTTTATGTCATATTTTACACGTTTTAACTCACACAGAAAAGTCATTCCCCATTTTAATTTTAGTAACCCAGCCTGCTGGGCATTACAATGATACCAAAGAATATAGAATAGCCAAGACATGTCACTCGTATAGTTTTGAATGGGGATATATGCAACACTCAATATGGCCACTCAATCGCAGGAGGCCCTGCCTTCTGAGTGAAAGAGCCAATTACTTATCGTAAAGTCAGCACGTCACTGCAGCTGCCGTTAGAATTCTCAGTTGCTATAGAAACAGTAAGCGCTCTGAGACGTGCTGCTCTTAGGACTGCACATGCACACTGGCTGATCTAGCCTGAGAAATAAGCTTTTCATAATGCTACTGGAGTAAAAGTAACATCTATGACACACAGTTGTGGTCAGATTTCTTTGGTGATTTCAAATATGAAATTTAACCTGTTAACCAGCACCCCCCATTATGAGACTCACAGCTGAAAGTGCCCTACCTAACTTAAAATTGTGTTACATAAGGTGTCTTTGGAAAGAAGACCTTTTGGGCTTTACTTTTCATCATCTCGAGTTGATAATGCTCAAAAAGATTAAACGTTACAGACACTGAAATGCCTTGAATCTTTTTTTTTTTTTTTAACAAGCTGACTTTTTTTTATTTATTTGATATAAAAATACATTAAATCATTCCTGGAGCAATCTAGAAAAGTAATGGGTTGAAAGTTGCATGTCTCACCAGTTTCTATTTCAAATCTGAAGATGATGCCATGGAAAAAACGAGATTCCTGCAACCATTTTTCTGATACTATGTCTGCCCCCCCACCCCTAAAATATAAACAAATATTTACCACCTGTATTGAAGGGTTCTGCAAACTATTTTAGTCATAAGGAGCAAACGACAGACACAGTGGGTGTGGCGTAAGGCCTCGGAGAGGCTTTTATTAACAGAAAATAAAACGAGGGAATAAGTATCCAAAGGGGGAGAGTGTCCAAAACAAACATGGGATCTGGTGTCTTTGTCGTGCTGCGGGGTTCGTGTGGGTCAGGCAGTGTTCTGGAAGGAAGGGTCCAGGTAAGGGGTGAAGCCCGGCGGGCACACGCGCTCCCCTCTTCGGTCCAGGGCGCGAGGGGCAGCGGCGGCCTCTAGCTCAAGCATCCTTCTCGCTGGCCGCAGCGCTTGACGGGAAACGACGGCCTGGCATCCTGGCCGGATGGCCGTATAAACGGGTGAGATTCTCATATGGACCAAGGGTGTCAGGCAGCTCACGTCTCTGGTGAGTTTCATTTCATCTATTCGTAAACACTGACACGCGCAAATAAAGAACGTAGTTATACATAGACTGTATAAGGCTTAGATACACGCTGCCTTAAAACATGTCTCCTCTCGCTCAACCAAGATATTAAGCAAGATATTGTATCTTTTTGCACCTTTCTATTTATAATCTTTTCTGTTCTCATCTTTTGACGTGCAGTGTGAATGTTCTGATCTGGTAACATGGGCTCGAAAAAAAAGGCTACAAATCACAAAGTGTGTGAACCTGTAGTCTGTTCTTTTCTCGCGCTCCACTCAGACACGCTGCATTCTGATAGCATACAGAGGTCGGGCCACGGAAAATTGTGCTATAAAGCAATTTAAAAATTGCACACACTCAAATCGTGATTTTATTACGATTTCGCTTAATCGCACAGTCCTAATCCAGGTGCGGGTTAAAAGGTTAATCCTTAGCTTGGAAAACAGGTTTGGAGAATTTTAAGTTTCCACATTCAAAGAGATAGGAGCTGCACTTGGATGCCCAAGAGGTGTTTCAAAGATGACCGCTGAGTAGGGGTTGAACGACCAGTGATTTTTTTAAGTTGACTTTTATGTGTTGAAAGTCGAGACGAAGTCGACTAGTCACTGATGACGTCATTAATGAACATAAGCTTGGAGATGTAAAATAATAAATAAAAAAAACCTTGTGACAGCACTGCCCACATGGTAATTGCTTCTATAACAAATAATTAGAATTTTATCAGTTCTTTTGTCTTTGGGTCATTGTATTTCTCACATATTTCTGCTCATTTTAAATCAGATACAGATAAAGCAAAAATTACATTCAGGAAAGATTACATTCATATGAACACATTAGTGAGAGTGATTGCGTGTGTCAATGAATTCTACCTGGCAGCGTCTCTCTACTAGTGAAGCTGTGGGATTTAGTTATTAAGAAATAAACTATAGAACTTTTCGGTTTCCAAGGTATTTTATTGAGAAATCACAGAACAGCGCTGACACTACATTTCTGCACTGAAAGATTCAGTGCAGCAATACATTAGATTAGAACAACGATTAACTTACGTGTACAATAAACTGTTTAGAATGTTAGAATTAGAATTAGTTCAATTTCGAGGGTCCTGTAATATAATCACACATGCACACTAACCTAACCCTAACCTAATACCTAGATACCCATCCCTAAGTATATGTGAATGTGACTCCAATGACCGCAATGACTTGCAGATATACAGGTGATGGTCATAGAATTAGAATATCATCAAAAAGTTGATTTCACTAATTCCATTCAATAAGTGAAACTTCTATATTATATTTATTCATTACACACAGACTGATATATTTCAAATGTTTATTTCTTTTAATTTTGATGTTTATAACAACTAAGGAAAATCCCAAATTCAGTATCTCAGAAAATTAAAATATTGTGAAAAGGTTAGATATTGAAGACACCTGGTGCCACCTTCTAATCAGTTAATTAACTCAAAATCAGTTCTGTAGGCTACACATTAATGGGGAAGACTGCGGACTTGACAGTTGTCCAAAAGACGACCATTGACACCTTGCACAAGCAGGGCAAGACACAAAAGGTCATTCCAAAAGAGGCTGGCTGTTCACAGATCTCTGTGTCCAAGCACATTAATAGAGAGGCAAAGGGAAGGAAAAGATGGGATATAAAAAAAAGTGTACAAGCAATAGGGATAACTGCACCCTGGAGAGGATTGTGAAACAAAACAAATTCACATAGAGTGGACTTCAGCTGGAGTGAGTGCTTCAAGAACCACTACACAAAGATATATACAAGACATGGGTATCAGCTGTTTGATTCCTTGTGTAAAGCCACTTTTGAATAACAGACAGTGTCAGAAGCGTCTTGCTTCAAAAAGGACTGGACTGCTGCTGAGTTGTCCAAAGTTATGTGCTCTGATGAAAGTAAATTTTTTGAGTGGTGTTAGCACAGTGGATAAGACACATGCCTTTGGTGTGAGAGACCCGGGTTCGAATCCACTGGGAGACACCAATGTGTCCCTGAGCAACACTTAAACCCTAGTTGCTCCAGAGGCATGCAACCTCTGACATATATAGCAACTGTAAGTTGCTTTGGAAAAAAGCGTCAGCTAAATGAATAAATGTAAATTTTGCATTTCCTTTGCATATCAGGGTCCCAGAGTCTGGAGAAAGACTATGGTATCCCTGTTCTTAATTGGCCAGCAAACTTGCCTGACCTTAACCCAATAGAAAATCTATGGGGTATTGGGAAGAGGAAGATGCGATATGCCAGACCCAACAATGCAGAAGAGCTGAAGGCCACTATCAGAGCAATCTGGGCTCTCATAACACCTGAGCACTGCCACAGACTGATCGACTCTGTGCCATGCCGCATTGCTGCAGTAATTCAGGAAAAAGGAGCCCCAACTAAGTACTGAGTGCTGTACATGCTCATACTTTTCATTTTTATACTTTTTAGTTGGCCTAGATTTCAAAAAATCCTTTCTTTGTATTGGTCTTAATTTATATTCTAATTTTCTGAGATACTGAATTTGGGATTTTCCTTGTTGTGAAAGTGACATTCAGCCAAGTATGGTGACCCATACTCAGAATTTGTGCTCTGCATTTAACCCATCCGAAGTGCACACACACAGAGCAGTGAACACACACACACTGTGAACACACACTCGGGAGCAGTGGGCAGCCATTTATGCTGCGGCGCCCGGGGAGCAGTTGGGGGTTTGATGCCTTGCTCAAGGGCACCTAAGTCGTGGTATTGAAGGTGGAGAGAGCACTGTACATGCACTGTACATGCACAGGGGAGTCCTTGTTGTCGGTTATACAATACAGACCAAAAGTTTGGACACACCTTCTCATTCAAAGAGTTTTCTTTATTTTCATGACTATGAAAATTGTAGAGTCACACTGAAGGCATCAAGGGCTATTTGACCAAGAAGGAGAGTGATGGGGTGCTGCACCAGATGACCACAGTCACCGGACCTGAACCCAATCGAGATGGTTTAGGGGTGAGCTGGACCGCAGACAGAAGGCAAAAGGGCCAACAAGTGCTAAGCATCTCTCGGGGAACTCCTTCAAGACCATGTTGGAAGACCATTTCAGGTGACTACCTCTTGAAGCTCATCAAGAGAATGCCAAGAGTGTGCAAAGCAGTAATCAAAGCAAAAGGTGGCTACTTTGAAGAACCTAGAATATTACATTTTCAGTTGTTTCACACTTTTTTGTTATGTATATAATTCCATATATCATTCCACATGTGTTAATTCATAGTCTTGATGCCTTCAGTGTGAATCTACAATTTTCATAGTCATGAAAATAAAGAAAACTCTTTGAATGAGAAGGTGTGTCCAAACTTTTGGTCTGTACTGTATATCAGTCTGTGTGTAATGAATAAATATAATATACAAGTTTCACTTTTTGAATGGAATTAATTAAATCAACTTTTTGATGATATTCTAATTATATGACTAGCACCTGTATAAATAAAATAAAAATAAGCAAAAACAAACAAAAACAAAATAAGGAATATTAAGGGAAAAAGAAGCTGAAGCAAGTTTTATGATGTAAATGCTGTCACTTACTTTCCTACTAATGGCAATTAGTAGACACTCTGCAGCCTCCAGTTGAAGCTCAGGTTCGCTCAGCAACAGACATAAGATCTCCAAAAGATGGCAGTTATCATTGGTGATGTGGACCAGAGCAACCCAATCAATGTAGCCAGCCAGAGTATTTAGAGCGGATACACCAACTCGCCAGTGAGCTTTTGCCTGAAGAAAAAGAAAGAAAAAAAAAAAGCTAATTTAATCTGGCAAATATTATTAGGCAGAGCAGAATAGGAAAATGTACCAGGGGGAAAATAAATAAAAATAAATTGGCCAAAATATAACAGCCTTTGATACTTTTTAGCATTTTAACATTACGTTGCACTTGGAAATTTAAATGGTATATTTGTATATATTGTGGATTATTTCCTCCAGGACTTCTATTTTAAAACTGTGATCTCAAGGAATGATGATGCAGCACGGCTAAGAAAGAGTACAGATTTTTTTTTTAATTTATGTGCATGTGTGTAAACCGACTAACGGACAATTTATACAGTAGGTGTACAACCAGAATGGGTAAATCACACCACGTGTACCTTCAAGTCAGTCGCGTGTTAAAATAATTAGCGAAACTACCGCCAGGTGGCGGAAAGGGACTGATTGCGAACTAAATGTAATTGTAAAATGTTGGTTTGTAAACGGAAATGAAAGGACTAAGTTAAACAACAATAACATTATAATTATTTTTTTTACTGTAGAAACTGTATATTCTATCGCCCTACACCAACTCCCCACCTAACCTCAAAACTCATTTTGTATGATTTATAAGCGTTTTGAAAAATGGGGACATGGGTTATGTCCTCATAAGTCACCCTCTCCTTGTAATACCAGTGTTATACCCATGTCATTATACAAAGTTGTGTCCTGATACCCAGAAACATTCAAAAAATATTCACAACAACATTCACATAAACATGCCCACACACAAAGCTAATGTTTTAATTTCGGTTCATTCTTGGTTAAAAAAAATCTTCAGGTTACATATGCAGAGCAAATGAGAATGGTCCAGCATTTAGAAATAATTCTAATTAACTGTTATTATTCTTGATTTTTCAAACTGCTAACACTTTGCATTTTAGAATTATGCCTTTACTGTGTGACCAAAAATGGAGTATTTTCAGTTTCAGCTGTTTGATCGCGCTGGAGCCTCACATGCACATATTCACTGGAAACAGCACAGCTGTTCACCGAGCCATTAAACGCGAGCAGCAGTCCACTGGCAAATATTTGCTCATTATGATTTTTTCGTCAATATTGAAACATGTTTGAACTACAAAGCCTATTTTACCTCATGAATAATAGTTAAGCTTCAAATGGGCAACATCACGAATATGGAAACATTTGGATTTCTCCCGAATGAGAGATCCTAACCTTACCACCCCATTACACTTTACAGTTAGTGCTATCTTACAAATACACTTACTTGGAGGTTTAAAATTCTACATATGTAACATTTATTGTACAACTACAAATATTTCAGCAAAACATATTTTAGCCAGAGTTACTGCACTTCTATTTCATTGAGCTCTGTCTGTTTGGCACTTATGTGCATGGTGGCACTCCTAAATCAAGTCTGTGGAGGTCAAATGCACTTCTGACAGCAAAATGGAAATATTTCTATGACTTTTTTTTACATTTACAGGTGGAGAATATACATGTGAAATGTAAGTTATGCATTGAGGAAAATAGCACCTCTCAAACACATTAAACAGTGCATCTCTGCAACAGTGCAGCCTTTCTATTATTAAATATGACAGGGCAAACGCGAGCCATTTTGAACTGAAACTATAAACTACAGTATAGGCTACTAGAAGATATAAAATGCAGAAATTATTTAAATGCAAAAAAAAAATGCTCTAATTGGTTGTAACTTTTTCTGTTGCTTGTTTTGAATACTGTGTTTAGACAGAGGCATCAATGGATTTTTTGCGTAGTTTAGAGTGGCAAATCGTACCAGCGTACTTTGAGGTCAAAATGCATTGACATTATGCAATTTACGTGTTTACAGTAGGAAATTTACAAAATATCTTCATAGAACATGATCTTTATTTAATATACTAATGATTTTTGGCATAAAATAAAAATCGATAATTTTGACCATACAATGTTTTTTTTGGCTATTGCTGAAAACATACCACAGTGACTTAAGACTGGTTTTGTGGTCCAGGGTCACATATATATTTGCACATACTGCAAATGTATTTAGAGGCTTCGATTTGATGTAATTTTAGTAACAGCCTCTATCTGTTAGCTTAGCCCTAATTTGATATGGAACTCAACGTGCTGATTTGATTCTACTTTGACAAACAAATTGTCTATACGAGTTGTCTATTTGTTGCTATTTTTGGTTATCTGATAATCTAATTTAAGCAAATTGAATATAATAATGATAACGTTTGAGTCTTTTTCAGATATAAGTCTCGGAGCTGTGCCGCCCATGTCCAGTTGTAGACTGTGTTTTAGGCTACTTTCTTATTTGATTATTATTTATTTTAATGTTTTTCAGGCTGCATATTCACTGGAAGGGCTAAAATAATGTTTTGTTAATAGATGTTCAAGCCACATTTATTCATTTTTTGAACCTGGAGATTTGGTTTGATCCTCACACAGCACATGGTGTGGCACATCAATTATAACTATAAAAAAATAATTAATAAAAGTGATAATATTATTGCACTTTTACTTTTTAATAAAATAAACTAAATAATGTGTGATAATACTATTTTATTTTAAAATAAAAAGGGAGCATAAAATAGAAAAAAAAATTTTTATAGTAAACTTTATAAAATGCAAAACAAATTGAATTATTATTATTATTATCATCATCATTATTTTATCCTTAATTATTATTTAAACTTATTTTAATTTTTAAACTTAAAATCAGCAAGCCTTTATTTTGGCAGGTTGCCTGCAAGCAAGCATATGTGCTTCTGGGTTTAGCGTTGCCGACTGTAGAACTTCAGTGAATAATAAGTCAGAGTTTTGCATTAATTTTAGCCTAGATTTATGCTTTCAGTTTTAATAGCAATCAAATCAGTTGATCTAACATGGTAATTGTGCATTAACAGCTATAAACTATGTCTATATGCAAACGCGCCACTTTTGAGCTAATTTCCTCAGTGCATATACTCAATCTGGCCACTTTATTAGGTACACCTTGCTAGTACCGGGTTGGACCCCCTTTTGCCTTCAAAACTGCCTTAATTTTTCATGGCATAGATTATACCATGCATTACACAGAGGCGCCCTCGAGATCACTTGAATTTCTGATAATGAAATACCTTAAAGTGTTAGTGCACCCAAAAATCAAAATTATGTCATTAATAACTCCCTCATGTCGTTCCAAACCCTTGAGACCTCCGATCATCTTTGGAACACAGTTTAAGATATTTTAGATTTAGTCTGAGAGCTCTCAGTCCCTCCATTGAAACTGTGTATATGGTATACTGTCCATGTCCAGAAAGGTAATAAAAACATCATCAAAGTAGTCCATGTGACTTTAGAGGGTCAGTTAGAATTTTTTGAAGCATCAAAAATACATTTTGGTCCAAAAATAGCAAAAACTACTACTTTATTCAGCGTTGTCTTCTCTTCCAGGTCCGCTGTGAGCGCGTTCACTGCAGTGTATGATATCCGGTTTGCGAACAAATCTTTTTAATTCTTTTTAATCTTTTTAAAACAAACCAATATCCTGGATTAATTCATTTACTCAAACAGTACACTCAAGAGCCAGATAACGAACAAATGATTGACTCGTTCACAAGTCAAGAACCGGTTGCATAGGTTTTCAGATCACCAGTAGTTCTTTCGGACAGTTCGATTAAATAAACCGGTTGAAGAAAACAGTTCAACGGTTCTTTTGCGCTCTACGTAATGGCATCATTGGCGATGATTGCCCTTGATTCAAGCCTTCGGTTTACCCGCGCTCATAACATTAGCACATAATCAGTTCAGAATCAATTACCAAAAGAATCAGTTCAGTTCAGACGCTCTGTGTGTCAGTCTGCTTCACATTGAATCACACATGCGCAGTTATCATCAGCTATTCGGTTCTCGAATCGGATGAGTCCGAGAGAAACAGCTCTTGACTCGTGAACGAGTGAATCTTTTGTTCGTTGTCTGGCTTGGCGTTCATCTTCAGTTCTCTCTTCACACCAATTCAGTCAGTATACTGTTTGAGTAAATTAATTACTCCGGGATATTGGTTTGTTTTAACTACCTTAACAAAGGAGTGTCAGCCACATTAAAAAAGTTAACAGCTTAAGTCATTTGTGGATTAATGGTTATTGGAGACGCAAACTGCTCTCAGACTAAACAGAAATATCTTAAACTGTGTTCCAAAGATAATCAGAGGTCTCACAGGTTTGGAACGACATGAGAGTGAGTTATTAATGACATAATTTAGATTTTGGGGTGAACTAACCCTTTAAAATTGGGTGTCTCGCATTCATGAAAACTATATCAGAAGAAAGCCTGAAAAGTCTACTTTTGAATGAACCAATTCAAAATAAAAGCAAATACTACCTCATTGTGTAATCTGTGAAGGTTGCATTTTTCTCTAAAGGCGCGTTCATGTGGAGAGAGTCAAACCATGAATTGCAGCTGACAAGAAACATTTGTTTACTTAAACATCAGTTTATTAGTAAATAATTAAAATGACTTTCACAATTATTAGGCTACTCCTGCCTGTGCTTTGTGGTTTAACTTAATGTGTGGGCTTAGGCACAGAAAACATTAAGGGCCCTATTTTAACGATCTAAATGCAACGTGTAAAGCACATGGTGCAGGTGCACTCAGAGTGTGTCCAAATCCACTTACGCTATTTTAATGACTGAAAAACAGTTGGCGCACCCGGGCGCATGGTCTAAACCGGTTTTCCCTATTCTCTTAATGAGTAATGGGTGTTTTTTGGGCAAAACATGCAATAAACCAATCAGAGTATCATCTTCCATTCCCTTTAAGAGCCAGTTGCACTCGTGCCATGATGGATTTGCTATTTACATGGCGGAATTTGGCAAGCGCAAAGAGAGAACGCGTCTCCAAGATGAAACGGAGCTGCTAGTGTGCGATAAATAGTCTAATTCTGATACATGCGATGACTATCAATTATGAAATGTAGTCATTTATATATATATATATATATATATATATATATATATATATATATATATATATATATATATATATATAGCATTGCAATCCTTTAATTTTTAATATCTGGCATGTTTGTGTGCTGCTGTGCATCCCTGTGTTTAATAAGCAGCGTGTACACACGTTGTGGACCAGTCTATACTAACACACACTTTAAATAACAAAGAAAAACATTGTGCCAGACTTCAGACCAGGTTTGAGTTGGTCTATGGCCCAGTCTATTTTCTGCTCATTAAAATAGCATTTCACCAGTAAGGTGCCTGAACACAACTCTTTTTTTTTAGACCAGCACGCCCATGGGTGCAAAAATGAGCGCAATAATTAAACGACGTGGCACTGGATCGGAAAGTCCGGATGGTGCCGGACTGAAACTAGCAGACACACTTGCACAATGCGCCTTGCATCGCATTGCGCCGGGTGTATTATAGGGCCATAAGGCTCATTATGGATTAGACTTTTAATTTAATATAAACGTGCGATGTTGAATAATGACTTAAATGAATGAATACTAGTAACTAAAAACAATTGGTGGGCAGTCCTATTAAATTATTTCTAGAAAACTTTGTTAAAGGTTTTTTATATATATTTTATATGTGTTTGCATAAATTCTGCTTTCAGAACAGTCTGTAATGTAGAGATGACACATCCTTAACATTGATTTTTCCTCTGAAACAGGAAAATGACAATTGAAATAAAATTGATAGGCGTATAATATTTTTTGATATTGGTCAACCCTTCTCCATTCTGCAGATATTGTTACTACTGGATTGTGCATTGTAAATCAGTCTTCAAAATATGTTGTCTCACAAAAACTCTTTTTGTCAAGTCCGTAATGTACAGTGATGCATTGCTGCCACACACAATTATTTTTCCCCTTATGTCGTAATAACAAGATATGTAATTTTAACGACATCTTTTCTCATTACAGCGACATCTTTTCTCGTAATAACAAAATGTTTTTGTTATTACGAGAAAAGCGGAGGATTCCGCTTGGTCTTAAAGCCTTCCAAAAAACAGACCGAATTCAGTTCAGATGGAGGGGGTTGGGTTTTATGGGGGAAGTTATGTATGGCTTGTGGGGGTTCAGATAAAGGAGTGAATCTCTTGCTCTTTCATATGCACAGTGTCTTATGAGGGTTTCAAACTTGCTGGGCAGGTTCAACTGATCAGAGGTTTCTGATTCAGATTTACGATAATCACATGTGCTGCGCAAATCTTGCACACATTTTACACACCTGCATTTAAATGCAGCTGCATTTTATTAAAATGAAACTATTATATGAAAGCAAGTTACTTGACTGTGTAATTTACATCAGTTTGTTTGAAGGAAAATCGGTTTTCTTTTTAACATCAACTAGCTCCTAAAATAGGCTACTACTTTTAATGACCCGATGAAAAGTAAACCTACATTTCTTTTGAATAATAAAACACATAACTCATAATAATATAAATAATACTGCACACCTTTTAAATGTGTCAAATCTAAAATAAGGTTTAATACCATGTAGCTTAGAGAAAATATTAGCACAGGCTCAGGTTTGACATTCTTCTTGAATTCGTTCTAAAAGATGCATAACTTCATAAGTAACAAACTTTCATCTGTGAATATTAAATACATAAAATATTTTAACTATAGTGTTTTTCTTTCATTTTTCCTGACGGAAGCGGTCAAATGTAACACATCTGCGAGGCAAAACTGACGTCTATTTGCAAAAATGTGGTTTGATGCACTTGTTTGATAACTTGTGGTTAAAGCGCCACTCAGCGGTCAAAATCTGAAAATGCTCTATATACATATATATATACACACAGTACAGACCAAAAGTTTGGAAACATTACTATTCTAAATGTTTTTGAAAGAAGCTTCTTGTTCATCAAGCCTGCATTTATTTGATCAAAAATACAGAAAAAACAGTAATATTGTGAAATATTACAACTTAAAATAGTTCTATATTTGAATATACTTAAAAATATATATATATTTATTATTTATTATGAATTTATTTTATTATTATTATATATTTATTAATAATTTATAATTTATTATGAATTTTCAGCATCATTACTCTAGCCTTCAGTGTCACATGTAACATCCAGTCTAATCCACATGATCATTTAGAAATCATTCTAATATTCTGATTTATTATGAGTGTTGAAAACAGTTCTGCTGTCTAATATATTTGATGAATGAAAGGTTAAAAAGAACTGCATTAATTCAAAATAAAATAAATTTAAATAATATATATTATAATAATATATTTTCTTTACTATCACTTTATATCAATTTAACACATCCTTGCTGAATAAAAGTATTGATTTTATTTAAAAAGAAAAAATATATATATTACTGACCCCAAATTACTGACCAGTAGTGTATATTATTACAAAATATTTAGATTTTAAAAACATAGCTTCATTTTTTTTTTTTACTTTTTTAGTATCCTAAAAAAGTATCACATGTTCTGAAAAAATATTAAGCAGCAGAACTGTTTCCAACTTTGATAATGAATCATCATATTAGAATGATTTCTAAAGGATCATGTGATAATGATCCTAAAAATTCAGCTTTGCATCTCAGAAATAAATGATGATTTAAAGTATATTAAATTTAAAAACAATTTTAAATTGTAATATCACAATATTACATTTTTTTTCTGTATTTTTGATCAAATAAATGCAGACTTGATGAGCAGAAGAAACTTCTTTCAAAAACATTAAAAATAGTAATGTTTCCAAACTTTTGGTCTGTACTGTATATAGAGACACACACACACATATATAATATTAAAAAAAAACAACTGATATGAAAACCATTACAGTACCAGATCAATAAGCAGTATCATCAAGAGTAGTAATTAATTTAAAACCTTAAAAGGAGCATTGCGTAGGTTCTGAAATTTCTAGCCGTTACTGACACCATTGGTTGTTAGAGGAACTGCAGCCAGTCTCACGCTCGTTCTCAGTGTGCAGAGGAGCACGCTCTTTTTTTTTTTTTTTTTTTTTTTACTTCGAGTAGTGTCCGTGGGTGTCTGAATTTTGCTGGAGGCTGGTCGCTTCTTTCCATCCGCAGAGTCCATTTGAAAACACTATTGCTGCTGCTTACTATAATGGCTGGCGTGCCGTACTGTTGTAAGCCTGTTGGGGGTGGTGTTGGCGCAGTGGATAAGACACATGCCTTTGGTGTGAGAGACCCAGGTTTTTTTTAAGTAAAAACCTCCACATAGCTCCTTTAACGATGTACAGTGGGTACGGAAAGTATTCAGACCCCCTTAAATTTTTCACTCTGTGTTATATTGCAGCAATTTGCTAAAATCATTTAAGTTCATTTTTTTCCTCAATGTACACACAGCCAGGGGCGTAGCAAGCTTTTCAAAAGTGTGGGGGATGGATGTGGTTTGTTTATAAACAATAAAAAAACGCTGAATACAGTGACAGAGGGGTACAAAATGCAGGGCTTAAAGTTTGGCTGGGGGAAAAAAATGATCCTACATTTAAAAAAAAAAAAATTAGAAAAGGGGAGAAAAAAAAACGCCCACACAGAGCTTTTTCTCTGGTGGTATAAATAATGTAACAATTTACTGTTTTTAAACATTAAAATAATATAAATTTTTCTTTCATAATTCTTCAACAGGTAGGCAAACAATGTCATCATTTCTCACTTTTTTCTCCTCAACAGGTAACGTTACAATCAAACACTCAGTAAGTATCCACAACAGTATTCTGCTAATCAACAAACAATGCTCAAAATATCAAAATCAGTTGCACTGGCAATGAACCCATAAATACACTGCTTAACAATGCCAGTTTGTCCACCCTCCTTGGCAATTCCCTGCCTTCTTCGTCACAGTTATGTTATACATTGCATGCCACATAACGTTACATAACCGAATTTAGCTAGCTGCTGAACAATATCCCAATAATATAAATAAGCATTAGTCTAAAAAACGAAATATAATACCGAAAACACTCGACATGTCAACAAAAACGATAACAGAACATCTTCCCAAACTCTTCCCGCCTAGGTGCCCGCCTCCTCAGAACGAGCTGACCAATAACACCCCAAGAGAGGCGGGTCAGGCTCAAAGCAGGTGTCATGAGAGGGAGGCAGCCGCGGAGAGCGCAGACACAGAGCGGCCAGAGAAACGGAGGAGCGACTGTAGTAAAGCGTTTGTGCAAAACTGCGGAAAAACTGCAGAAAACGTGTGGGTGTTGAACCCTCTCACCGGGAAAAGTGTGGGTGTTAAAACACCCACATCCCCCACGGGTGCTACGCCCCTGCACACAGCACCCCATATTGACAGAAAAACATAGAATTTGTTGACATTTTTGCACATTAAAAAAGAAAAACTTAAATATCACATGGTCCTAAGTGTTCAGACCCTTTGCTCAGTATTTAATAGAAGCACCCTTTTGATCTAATACAGCAATGAGTCTTTTGGGGAAAGATGCAACAACTTTTTCACACCTGAATTTGGGGATCCTCTGCCATTCCTCATTGCAGATCCTCTCCAGTTCGGTCAGGTTGGATGGTACAGTACAGTCAGGGAGTTGTTGTGAAGCCACCCGTTCATTATTTTAGCTGTGTGCTTAAGGTCATTGTCTTGCTGGAAGTTGAACCTTCGACACAGTCTGAGGTCATGAGCACTTTGTAGAAGGTTTTCGTCCAGGATATCCCTGTACTTGGCCGCATTCATCTTTCCCTCGATTGCAACTAGTCGTCCTGTCCCTGCAGCTGAAAAGCACCCCCACAGCATGATGCTGCCACCACGTTAAATATATGAGTGTCACAACAAAGGGTCTGATACACCGTGTGATTTCAGTTTTTCTCTTTTAATAAATCAGCAAAAATGTCAACAACTGTGTACATTAATGAGGAAAAAAAATAACTTAAACTGTCACACTAGGGACATGTTTTAACCGCTCTATTTATTACACTGTTAATTGGTTTATATGTTCTTAAGTCCATTTTATGCCTCTTATCCACTTTAGAGTGTATGTCTTTAAGAACTGACTGGTTGGCCTGTCATGTGATTAGTAACCTGACAGGAAGCAATAACCCCATAAAAAGAGCAGCATGGCAAACAAACAAGGAGGCCATTAACAGGTTCCACTCACACCCTGACTGTTGAGTTACTTTTATTGGATTTACTTTTCCAGACACTTGCCACTTGGATTTCACTCAGATTCTATTGTGTATATACACTTCTGGACACTCACATTCGGACTTAATAACAGACAGGGATTCATGGACTGTTTTTAGGGTATATACAAAATACCTATATTTTTGAGTCTACCTGCTTTTATTGTGTTATTTAAAAGTCTTTTATTGTGAACCTTTAATTACACCAATCTTATTAACCGTATTTCTGTTTTTATGTCATATTTTACACGTTTTAACTCACACAGAAAAGTCATTCCCCATTTTAATTTTAGTAACCCAGCCTGCTGGGCATTACAATGATACCAAAGAATATAGAATAGCCAAGACATGTCACTCGTATAGTTTTGAATGGGGATATATGCAACACTCAATATGGCCACTCAATCGCAGGAGGCCCTGCCTTCTGAGTGAAAGAGCCAATTACTTATCGTAAAGTCAGCACGTCACTGCAGCTGCCGTTAGAATTCTCAGTTGCTATAGAAACAGTAAGCGCTCTGAGACGTGCTGCTCTTAGGACTGCACATGCACACTGGCTGATCTAGCCTGAGAAATAAGCTTTTCATAATGCTACTGGAGTAAAAGTAACATCTATGACACACAGTTGTGGTCAGATTTCTTTGGTGATTTCAAATATGAAATTTAACCTGTTAACCAGCACCCCCCATTATGAGACTCACAGCTGAAAGTGCCCTACCTAACTTAAAATTGTGTTACATAAGGTGTCTTTGGAAAGAAGACCTTTTGGGCTTTACTTTTCATCATCTCGAGTTGATAATGCTCAAAAAGATTAAACGTTACAGACACTGAAATGCCTTGAATCTTTTTTTTTTTTTTTAACAAGCTGACTTTTTTTTATTTATTTGATATAAAAATACATTAAATCATTCCTGGAGCAATCTAGAAAAGTAATGGGTTGAAAGTTGCATGTCTCACCAGTTTCTATTTCAAATCTGAAGATGATGCCATGGAAAAAACGAGATTCCTGCAACCATTTTTCTGATACTATGTCTGCCCCCCCACCCCTAAAATATAAACAAATATTTACCACCTGTATTGAAGGGTTCTGCAAACTATTTTAGTCATAAGGAGCAAACGACAGACACAGTGGGTGTGGCGTAAGGCCTCGGAGAGGCTTTTATTAACAGAAAATAAAACGAGGGAATAAGTATCCAAAGGGGGAGAGTGTCCAAAACAAACATGGGATCTGGTGTCTTTGTCGTGCTGCGGGGTTCGTGTGGGTCAGGCAGTGTTCTGGAAGGAAGGGTCCAGGTAAGGGGTGAAGCCCGGCGGGCACACGCGCTCCCCTCTTCGGTCCAGGGCGCGAGGGGCAGCGGCGGCCTCTAGCTCAAGCATCCTTCTCGCTGGCCGCAGCGCTTGACGGGAAACGACGGCCTGGCATCCTGGCCGGATGGCCGTATAAACGGGTGAGATTCTCATATGGACCAAGGGTGTCAGGCAGCTCACGTCTCTGGTGAGTTTCATTTCATCTATTCGTAAACACTGACACGCGCAAATAAAGAACGTAGTTATACATAGACTGTATAAGGCTTAGATACACGCTGCCTTAAAACATGTCTCCTCTCGCTCAACCAAGATATTAAGCAAGATATTGTATCTTTTTGCACCTTTCTATTTATAATCTTTTCTGTTCTCATCTTTTGACGTGCAGTGTGAATGTTCTGATCTGGTAACATGGGCTCGAAAAAAAAGGCTACAAATCACAAAGTGTGTGAACCTGTAGTCTGTTCTTTTCTCGCGCTCCACTCAGACACGCTGCATTCTGATAGCATACAGAGGTCGGGCCACGGAAAATTGTGCTATAAAGCAATTTAAAAATTGCACACACTCAAATCGTGATTTTATTACGATTTCGCTTAATCGCACAGTCCTAATCCAGGTGCGGGTTAAAAGGTTAATCCTTAGCTTGGAAAACAGGTTTGGAGAATTTTAAGTTTCCACATTCAAAGAGATAGGAGCTGCACTTGGATGCCCAAGAGGTGTTTCAAAGATGACCGCTGAGTAGGGGTTGAACGACCAGTGATTTTTTTAAGTTGACTTTTATGTGTTGAAAGTCGAGACGAAGTCGACTAGTCACTGATGACGTCATTAATGAACATAAGCTTGGAGATGTAAAATAATAAATAAAAAAAACCTTGTGACAGCACTGCCCACATGGTAATTGCTTCTATAACAAATAATTAGAATTTTATCAGTTCTTTTGTCTTTGGGTCATTGTATTTCTCACATATTTCTGCTCATTTTAAATCAGATACAGATAAAGCAAAAATTACATTCAGGAAAGATTACATTCATATGAACACATTAGTGAGAGTGATTGCGTGTGTCAATGAATTCTACCTGGCAGCGTCTCTCTACTAGTGAAGCTGTGGGATTTAGTTATTAAGAAATAAACTATAGAACTTTTCGGTTTCCAAGGTATTTTATTGAGAAATCACAGAACAGCGCTGACACTACATTTCTGCACTGAAAGATTCAGTGCAGCAATACATTAGATTAGAACAACGATTAACTTACGTGTACAATAAACTGTTTAGAATGTTAGAATTAGAATTAGTTCAATTTCGAGGGTCCTGTAATATAATCACACATGCACACTAACCTAACCCTAACCTAATACCTAGATACCCATCCCTAAGTATATGTGAATGTGACTCCAATGACCGCAATGACTTGCAGATATACAGGTGATGGTCATAGAATTAGAATATCATCAAAAAGTTGATTTCACTAATTCCATTCAATAAGTGAAACTTCTATATTATATTTATTCATTACACACAGACTGATATATTTCAAATGTTTATTTCTTTTAATTTTGATGTTTATAACAACTAAGGAAAATCCCAAATTCAGTATCTCAGAAAATTAAAATATTGTGAAAAGGTTAGATATTGAAGACACCTGGTGCCACCTTCTAATCAGTTAATTAACTCAAAATCAGTTCTGTAGGCTACACATTAATGGGGAAGACTGCGGACTTGACAGTTGTCCAAAAGACGACCATTGACACCTTGCACAAGCAGGGCAAGACACAAAAGGTCATTCCAAAAGAGGCTGGCTGTTCACAGATCTCTGTGTCCAAGCACATTAATAGAGAGGCAAAGGGAAGGAAAAGATGGGATATAAAAAAAAGTGTACAAGCAATAGGGATAACTGCACCCTGGAGAGGATTGTGAAACAAAACAAATTCACATAGAGTGGACTTCAGCTGGAGTGAGTGCTTCAAGAACCACTACACAAAGATATATACAAGACATGGGTATCAGCTGTTTGATTCCTTGTGTAAAGCCACTTTTGAATAACAGACAGTGTCAGAAGCGTCTTGCTTCAAAAAGGACTGGACTGCTGCTGAGTTGTCCAAAGTTATGTGCTCTGATGAAAGTAAATTTTTTGAGTGGTGTTAGCACAGTGGATAAGACACATGCCTTTGGTGTGAGAGACCCGGGTTCGAATCCACTGGGAGACACCAATGTGTCCCTGAGCAACACTTAAACCCTAGTTGCTCCAGAGGCATGCAACCTCTGACATATATAGCAACTGTAAGTTGCTTTGGAAAAAAGCGTCAGCTAAATGAATAAATGTAAATTTTGCATTTCCTTTGCATATCAGGGTCCCAGAGTCTGGAGAAAGACTATGGTATCCCTGTTCTTAATTGGCCAGCAAACTTGCCTGACCTTAACCCAATAGAAAATCTATGGGGTATTGGGAAGAGGAAGATGCGATATGCCAGACCCAACAATGCAGAAGAGCTGAAGGCCACTATCAGAGCAATCTGGGCTCTCATAACACCTGAGCACTGCCACAGACTGATCGACTCTGTGCCATGCCGCATTGCTGCAGTAATTCAGGAAAAAGGAGCCCCAACTAAGTACTGAGTGCTGTACATGCTCATACTTTTCATTTTTATACTTTTTAGTTGGCCTAGATTTCAAAAAATCCTTTCTTTGTATTGGTCTTAATTTATATTCTAATTTTCTGAGATACTGAATTTGGGATTTTCCTTGTTGTGAAAGTGACATTCAGCCAAGTATGGTGACCCATACTCAGAATTTGTGCTCTGCATTTAACCCATCCGAAGTGCACACACACAGAGCAGTGAACACACACACACTGTGAACACACACTCGGGAGCAGTGGGCAGCCATTTATGCTGCGGCGCCCGGGGAGCAGTTGGGGGTTTGATGCCTTGCTCAAGGGCACCTAAGTCGTGGTATTGAAGGTGGAGAGAGCACTGTACATGCACTGTACATGCACAGGGGAGTCCTTGTTGTCGGTTATACAATACAGACCAAAAGTTTGGACACACCTTCTCATTCAAAGAGTTTTCTTTATTTTCATGACTATGAAAATTGTAGAGTCACACTGAAGGCATCAAGGGCTATTTGACCAAGAAGGAGAGTGATGGGGTGCTGCACCAGATGACCACAGTCACCGGACCTGAACCCAATCGAGATGGTTTAGGGGTGAGCTGGACCGCAGACAGAAGGCAAAAGGGCCAACAAGTGCTAAGCATCTCTCGGGGAACTCCTTCAAGACCATGTTGGAAGACCATTTCAGGTGACTACCTCTTGAAGCTCATCAAGAGAATGCCAAGAGTGTGCAAAGCAGTAATCAAAGCAAAAGGTGGCTACTTTGAAGAACCTAGAATATTACATTTTCAGTTGTTTCACACTTTTTTGTTATGTATATAATTCCATATATCATTCCACATGTGTTAATTCATAGTCTTGATGCCTTCAGTGTGAATCTACAATTTTCATAGTCATGAAAATAAAGAAAACTCTTTGAATGAGAAGGTGTGTCCAAACTTTTGGTCTGTACTGTATATCAGTCTGTGTGTAATGAATAAATATAATATACAAGTTTCACTTTTTGAATGGAATTAATTAAATCAACTTTTTGATGATATTCTAATTATATGACTAGCACCTGTATAAATAAAATAAAAATAAGCAAAAACAAACAAAAACAAAATAAGGAATATTAAGGGAAAAAGAAGCTGAAGCAAGTTTTATGATGTAAATGCTGTCACTTACTTTCCTACTAATGGCAATTAGTAGACACTCTGCAGCCTCCAGTTGAAGCTCAGGTTCGCTCAGCAACAGACATAAGATCTCCAAAAGATGGCAGTTATCATTGGTGATGTGGACCAGAGCAACCCAATCAATGTAGCCAGCCAGAGTATTTAGAGCGGATACACCAACTCGCCAGTGAGCTTTTGCCTGAAGAAAAAGAAAGAAAAAAAAAAAGCTAATTTAATCTGGCAAATATTATTAGGCAGAGCAGAATAGGAAAATGTACCAGGGGGAAAATAAATAAAAATAAATTGGCCAAAATATAACAGCCTTTGATACTTTTTAGCATTTTAACATTACGTTGCACTTGGAAATTTAAATGGTATATTTGTATATATTGTGGATTATTTCCTCCAGGACTTCTATTTTAAAACTGTGATCTCAAGGAATGATGATGCAGCACGGCTAAGAAAGAGTACAGATTTTTTTTTTAATTTATGTGCATGTGTGTAAACCGACTAACGGACAATTTATACAGTAGGTGTACAACCAGAATGGGTAAATCACACCACGTGTACCTTCAAGTCAGTCGCGTGTTAAAATAATTAGCGAAACTACCGCCAGGTGGCGGAAAGGGACTGATT